>NC_033638.1:10597754-10838250 GCF_001540865.1 Ananas comosus | reverse complement strand
CCTATAGAAATGCGGCAATTTGCTCTTTTGCGGAGTATAGCTGGTAATTTTAATGTTTAAAACTTTGGGAAACTAGTAATCCGTTTACTACAGCTTTTTAAACTTTAAACTAAAGATTTGTGAAGTTTACCATATCTAGTATAAGTTGCCACGGCTAGCAGCTAAACCTCCGAGATAGTAGTTTTTGTTTACCCACCGTTGCCTCGGGCAAACGATAGCTATCATAAGATCGAGTTAAGATATATATATATATATATATATATCTCTCTCTCTCTCTCTCTCTCTCTCTCTCTCTCTCTCTCCTTATCTTTCTATGCAGTCGAACTACGCGTAGAGTACCGACGCTTTAGCTCCCACTTTCGAAAGCCTTAGTTGTGGGAACAAGGTTTCTGCATAAGACGATCGATTTTTCCCTTTCTTTCCTTCTTAATGCTTCAACGCTATTTATTACTCCGTACTTTTATTCCCTTTTTTTTTTTTTTTTCGAGACGATCCTATTACGTACATGTAAATGGACTATAGTGAAACCGTCGGACTTTTAGGAACGGTTATCGTTGACTTCCGTGGTCTCATTCTAGTCGTCGAGCCACTTCTTTGGGAATTTTCACTTTGCTCCCTTAATCATGGTTGCGGTACGTTCACTTCTACGCTCAAATCAATTGAATTTTTGTTAGAAAATTCTTTAAACTATTTAAAACAAGATCTATACTCTTGATCTTGACTACAAGATTCCTATCATCATTTTTTAAAGAATATTCTTTTTCAGCCGTTTATTTTTGTGTCCACTCGATGGATAAGAGAATAATATCGAAAATGTATGAAATTTGATTTCTAAACACTTCAAGTGGTATAGATCATGTTCAACGGCACCGATCGTTGATTTGGAGGCTCTATCATCAAAAACAAATGGGTGGCAGCGGAACCCGTTTGCTATCGATAGTATTCTAGCTCAACTCTCTCTATATATAGATCTAGTCTCCTATACTATCTATAGTACCGGAGTTTCGGTACTATAGTCTCATTTTCGATCTTAGGATGTTCAAATTAACGATCCAAACCGTTAAAACTGATCTATGATATTTAAAGTTTTTAGAAATAAAATTTTATTTTTTTCCGACATAGTTTACTTTATGATCAAACCATTTCAAAATTGTCAATTTCAATAGCTAGTATGGCGAGTTTGGAGTTTAACGGTGTAGAAGAATCTAAATTTCTTCAAATTTTGATAGAAAATACTTTAAACTATCTAGATTAAGGTTAACATTCTTGATCTTGAATTTAAAAGTCCTATACTCAAATTTTAAAGATTATTCAATTTCCACCGTCCATTTTGACATAATTTATTTACTAAGTAAACGATGTCGAAAAAAACTAAAATTTTATTCCTAAGAACTTCATATACCCTAGATCAGTTTTAACGGTGTGGATCGTTAATTTGAACACCCTAAGATCGAAAACAAAACTATAGTACCGGAGCTCCGATACTATAGATAGTTTAGTAGCCTAATTCTATATATATAGATATATACATATTATATATTATATTTATATATGTTTATATATTTATACATATATTTATATAGATGTGCACACATAGAAACCTACAAAGGCGCATGTAGTAGCACCTATATTGCAAAGCACCAAACTTAACATCTAATATTTTCTAATATTTCCTTTATTGCTAGCGATGGTGAACCAGAAAAACTGCTGATAATTCATGTTGGACGCTTCGGACTTGAAAAGAACTTGGATTTCCTTAAAAGGTGAGTTCTTATTTGGAAGCTGTCACCCTAATGTCAGGATTAGAAGGACAAAGAATAGTTTTCTGATTGATTGTTACTTAAAGTGGAATTAGGCTCAGAATTACAGTTCATTTGTGCCGCTTGTGTTTCATTTGTATTGAAGGATATATAACCACCAGAAGAAACCTCCATTAATCAATTGGCAAATGAATTTTATTTTCCTCTGCAACTCTGTTTCTTTTGTCTCTTTTCCCTTCTTTTATTTAAAAGAAAAATGGCCGGAGCTTTCTTGGTGGAAGGCCATAAAACTGGTATCCTACCTGTATATAGTATAGTATTGTTTGTAGTTGCAATACAACAAAACATCAAGGCATAGAGAAGTACTATCAAAAACCAATAAAGAAAGAAATCTATAACCTTTTGTTTTAGTTTGCATGGAATGCTCTTTACTCTGCACTAATGTCTGAAAGCATTCAAAAGGATCTATTTTGTGACCTTCGTCGCATGTAATTGCACACTCAAGCTTTTATAAGTTGCAAAGTTCAAATTGATTACATTGTTAGATAATCTATTTAGAGCCTAGCTGATCCTTCAAAGCGAGTTAATATCTACATCTGTCATGATCTCCAGTGTTGCTCTTCACATGATAAGAAAAGATTGCCATTTAAATGATACACAGTTGTAAACCGCCCCCTCCTTCCTCCATTGGTCTGGGTTTACATGTTTATGGACATCGAAGCTTTCTTAAGCGTCAGAGTTTAAATAATAAATTTTTTATTATTGATTTGAGCCTAGCTGAATCTAAGTTCGATTCACTTTTTTAAATCAGTCCGTTTGAGCAATTTCAAAATACCCAGTTGCATTCTTTGCAACCTGTTTTATTTTGAACATTCGCAACGAATGTTACATGGCCACTCTTCGTATGTTGTGATTACTCGTGCATGCTGAGCGATGTCACTAACTATTTTTGTGCGTTTAATTGAGCAGGGTTATGGATAAGCTGCCGGGAGTAAGAATTGCCTTTGTAGGAGATGGACCATATAGGTATTATATTCTCAAAGTTTTGTGATTCAGTACTTCATCAATATATACATGTCAAATGTTTATATTCTGCTTGGTTGGCCATCTTAAGTTTAGATGTTCGCTATGGAGCACTTTTCAATTCCTTTCACAATTTGATCACATGTGAGTATGTTTAATATTTTTAGACATTGTTAGGGTGAAACCTGGGAGAATCCTTGTTCTGAATTAAGATCCTGAACAATTTAGATCAAAGAAACCACGAAATCAGCACAATTAATTTCGAAAAATATGCATGAGAATATGTTTTCTGTCTTCTCATGTAACAGAACAGCGACAGATGAAACTATTTCCTTAGGCCTCATTTGGTTTTGCTTGTGACTTGTTTTGTTTTTTCAAAAATCAATATCTATGTGCTTGAATGGGTTGATGCTCAAATCCTCCTAACCAAAGGCCACGTTTTAATAGCTGTTGAAGCTTTTATTTTTTTGTTCATTGGTTTTCCATTAACACAATCTGGTTGCTCTCTATTCAGGCCCGAACTGGAGAAGATGTTCACAGGTTTGCCTGCAGTATTCACAGGGATGCTTCAAGGTGAGGAGCTCTCAGAGGCATATGCTAGCGGGGATGTATTCGTGATGCCTTCTGAATCTGAGACCCTCGGCCAGGTTGTGTTGGAATCCATGTCTTCTGGTGTTCCTGTTGTTGCAGCTCGTGCAGGTGGAATACCCGATATAATACCGGAAGACAATGAGGGCAAAACAAGCTTCCTATTTAGGCCTGGAGACCTTGATGACTGCACGGACAAGATTGAACGGCTCTTATCGTCAAAAGAATTCAGAGTAGAAATGGGAAAGGCTGCGAGGGAGGAGATGGAAAAGTACGACTGGAGGGCTGCCTCTAAAAAAATACGCAATGAGCTCTACAATGCTGCCATCTGGTACTGGCGTAAGAACAAGCAAGAGCTGCCCAACCCGCTTCAGTGGTTGGCCCGGATGTTCTTACCCCCGCAAGAAGCTAACCACAATTGAAAACCACAGAAAAAGTGTACACTGTCCTTAAAAAAATTTGGACTTTGGTCCTTTAGAAGTTTAAAGTTTGGACTATGGTCCTTTAGAAGTTTGTGACTTTGGAAGGTGTGAGTGATTGCGAAGCTGCATGCATATGTTTATATGTCTTGGTAAATTGGCTCGTTCAATTGTATCCATTTCTTGTACATTAGATAGTGCAACAATGATTTCAGCTGTTATTATTGTCCTGAAATGGGAATGACAGTGAGATTCTAGGACTTTGTTTTTTATGTGAATAAGGATAGTCCCTTCTGCTTTTACCTGCTTTGATAAGTGCTGAGCCCCAATTAGAGGTATTGTCTGATTTATGGTGAGTTTATTACTGTCTGTTCTCAGCAAATAGATAATTTTTGTCATGTATCCGGACATTAATTAGTTGCATAATACTTCTAATCTTGCCGCCCTGCACAAAAACTGAAATTGGACAGGAGCGCGTCAACTGCACAATAAGGATGATAATTGTGATAACAGGTCATTCCTTGCTTGTAAGATAAGTTTCTGCAGGAAAAGATATAATTCTATTTGTATGAATCACTAATTGTTAAGATTAGGTTGTGCAGCACAGGAAGAAAATCTATTTGTATGCATCAGGGTGTCCCTCTTCATCAAATACTTACAGGGCAGCCGTTTGCAAATTTTTTATGTTGATACTTAAAATAGCAATAATGTGTAGAGAGTAAACTGGTTGCATGTTCATGCGTGCTAAGAATCTCACTGCCGAGAAATGGAAATCCTCGTCTGCGCATGCATGATTTTACATGCCAAGAAGCTTAAGAAACTTTAGGCTGAGGACTAACCGAAGCAGCGATAACCTGTAGAGATAAGGTACACTGGAGATTGGTGCAATTAAAAGTTTTTCTGAAATTTTGTGGATCTCTTAACTCTAAGCATCCACAATTACAGTTGCGACCAAAGCATTCCTAAATGGGCCTAAATGTTGCTCAACAGTAACAAACCAGATTCGATGGGGCTGATTTTGGGCTGTATCACCTGAAATGTTTCAGTGAGAGGCCCAACCCGTAGGTTGACATTACCCGTAAAATTAACTAAACAGATCGTATTGGGCCGAGAAAACCTACTTAAGCAATACAGGTTACATAGCCCAAACCATATTACTCGAGCATGCAGTAGGCAGTAGCCTTACGTATTGATCTCCTGGTTCCCTCTAAACCGACGGGCAAACCATGTAGCTGGGCCGGGCAGAGAACTACTGACGCTCTTTTAGTCGATCCGATAAGCATTTGTCGCTTGCACCTGAGCACCCAACCTGACGAGCGCGCAGATACAGTTCGCCATCAAGCGATCGAGCTAGAGCCAGTCTCAGGCGCTACGGCCAAAACAGGAGATATTCCACACCCACCATGCGCGGCACAAGGTTCGTTCATCCAGAATAATAATAATAATAATAATAATAATAATAATAATAATCGTACTTACTTGCTCATTTCATTCGAACTAATTGGTTAGTTGTTGCTGATTGAATAATCAACCAATTTGAAATAACTGCTGGGCTGATTAGTTCTCCCCCCCCCCTCTCTCTCTCTCTCTCTCTCTCTCTCTCTCTCTCTCTCCGGCTTCCGTCTCCTACAATCCAACAACAATTCCGCTTCCCCACGATTACTGTGATCTGAGGTCCACGCTCCCTTCTTTTTTCTCTCCTCTCTCTCTCCCCGCCTCGACAGGGAAAGGGAGGAGGGATGTCGGATGCTTTGATCAACGGGTTGGCGGGCGCCGCCGGGGGAATCATCGCTCAACTCCTCACCTACCCCCTTCAAACCGTACCGTCTCTCTCTCTAGATCTATGCGATCCCCCGCTCCCCTTTTTTTTTCTTTTTCTTTTTCTTTTTTTCTTTTTTCAATTTCGTTTTTATATCTTCGGGGGTGGTCGTTTGATTGATCGGCGATCTAATAACTAGTAATCGGGATCACGCTTTCTCTCTCTCTCTCGCAGGTCAACACTCGTCAACAGACGGAGCGCGATCCATCCAAGTCCAGCTCCAGAGATGGAACCATTCGCCAGATGTTCCTGGTCTCCTTCTCCCTCCCCTTCTTCTTCTTCCTCCAATTCATAGGATTCCCATAATTGTGTTGTTTTTTCTTTTCTTTTTTGGGCCTCTTTTTGGTTTTGTTGAAAAAATATATATATAAATAAAAAGGACTACTAAAATGGGCTGGCACATGTGTGTAGGTGGTGAAACATGAGGGTTGGGAGCGGCTGTACGGCGGACTAATGCCGTCGCTGGTCGGCACGGCGGCGTCCCAGGTGAGCACCAATTTTTTAGCTCTCCAGTCTTCCAACCCTTTTCGGAAGCCCCTCTCTCAGTCTCCCTTCGGCCCTTCCCTCTCTATTTCTCTATCGCGCTCGCGCGCGTGTGCGGGATTGTGTGCTTAAGCGTCTCTTTATAATCGTCCTTGTATGTAATGGTTTTCGGGATTATTAGTACTCTTTTAGTCATGTAGTTGCAGACCTCTGTTCACGATTTGATCTTATTTTGACTGCTTGAAGTTAAAAACATGAACGAGGATAAAATGTGCTCTTTATGTCATGTTTGGAACTTAATAACTTCAAATGGGAAATTCAATCTTGATCTCCTGATGCTTCGTTTGAAGGAACTGTTCTTCACGGTTTGACAGAGTAGTCATGGTAGCATCACAATGCTCTCCATCCTTCATACTGAGCTGACAAGTTCCACACTGTTTGTTTCATCTTCATTCCTGCCTCCTAGTGATTGAATTAATCCATTTTTCTGCCTCAGGGTGTATATTATTACTTCTACCAAACATTCCGGAACAGGGCAGAATCTGCTGCTCTCGATCGTTGGAAGAGAGGAATAGGTGATGGATCTGTGGGAATGCTCGAATCACTTGTTGTTGCCGCACTTTCTGGGTAATTAGCTAGTGCATCCAATTCTTATCCTTTTCATTTGTCACCAGAGTTGGTGTCAAAATGCTCTTCTCCACCGGCCAATCCCTGCCTTTTCTGCTTGTATAACTGTTCTAATAGCTTGTTTGGCTTCGCTGTTGGAACAATTTCTCTACTCTAGAAGTTGAAACTGCACATTTGCCAACAAACAATCTTTAGCTTCTGGCTGTGGCAGGAAGCAAAAATGGCTTTCTTTGCCCTAAAAGCTGAATTGCCATTTTGAAGCTTCTCCTTCTACCTATAGTGGGAAGCTCTCAACAAGATTTCAATGAAAAAGCTGTTAAGGCTTCTTCAACAGCTCTACTCCAAGTGCACCTTTGAACAAGCTTGAGAGTCAGGGAGGCCCTAGGTGATGGCTTTATTGCGTGCATTTAGCCATTCACTTGGTTGGTATATGCCTTCAAATTTTCTAAACATTTGAGGTGGGTGCATGAGGAGGCAAAGGGATTTTCGATCTTCTTGCTTAGAAGTTGGTTTCTAATGATCATGTATATAGTAATGAATGGTAAGACGTTTTGTTCTTCAATATTCCTACTGTGTAGCTGAAGGCATTCGCTTTTCTAATGTGTGCAGATGTGTGAATGTGCTGCTAACAAATCCCATCTGGGTAGTAGTTACACGCATGCAGGTAGAAAATCAGCTTCCTCTCAAGAATGGAATTTAGGCTATTCTTGTTCTGAGAATTGTTTTTTTTACACTTCAGTAATTTAATCTTTGCTCCTTTTTTTAGCTTATTGGATCGAACTTATATTCTTCTTCTTCTTCATCGTCTTCCTATGTTTTTTGAGTTTGGCTATTATTGTGACCTGAATTTGGTATTCACCGGGCAGACACACAGAAAGACAAACAAAACACTACCTACTCATGGTTTGCCAATCTCTCTGGATGACGCTATCCAACATGCTATTATTGAGCATGCTCCTTTCAAAGCGAGTCATGTGGTATGTACTATTGTAACTCTAATCAGATCTCCTATAATTTTGTAACGCATGATATTCATAGTATTGAGTATCATAAAGAAGAAAACTGCATGTGTGTCCGTTAGGAAAATAGCTGTAACTAGAAACATGGAATTTTGTTGCTTTCTGACACTTAATGAAAAAGTTTTGTGTAAATTTGGTCCCTGATCTTGATGTTCTTCTTCTATGAATTCGATCATCCTGCTCGAATGCTTCTAATGTTATTCTTCTCGGTGCACTTACTGCAAGATTCGTCACATTTGGCATGTTGTGGTCGAAGTCTCATGGGCAATGGTAGACTGCCCCCCCCCCCGCTGTTTTCGTCTGCTTTATCTCTCCATTTTGCGTAGGGATGTCAATGGGTATGGACATCCGAAATTTTATCCGAACCCAAACCCGAATCCGAACCCGAACCCGAACGGAGTGGATTTACTCGATGCTAAATGGATATGGTTTCGAATATGGATATAAAAAACAAAAACCCGATGGATATAAATTTTGACTGTACCAGACAAGAACCTAAACCTGACGAACTTGACCCGTATCCGAATTTATTTTACATTATACATAATATGTATATAAAAATTTGGTGTTATATTTGAGTTTGTATTTTAAAAATTTAGACTTAATGTAATATATATTAAAATATTGAAAAGAGAAATAATTGTTTTGGGTTCGTATTTTTGGATTTGGGTCCAGGTTTGGGATTTTTGGTCGGGTTCGGGTTTGGATATGGATTTTTAAAATCCATCTGGTTTAGTTTTCGGGTTTGGAGTCGGGTTCGGGTTCTAGTTTTTAAAAATCCACCCCGAATCCGACTGGTTGACATCTCTAGTTTTGCATGTTATGCTATTCAAAGCCCTATTGGTCATCCAGGAGCAAGTTCATTTTGCCCAACCTCCCTTAGTGATATGAATATGAAAACCTATGGCCAAACTTGATTTGAATTTTAGTTGAACAACTTAGCCGCGTGAGTTTGGGCTTATTTCTTCTATGTGGAGCGAGCAGCATCAACTTCTTCATAAAATTCTGAACCACTTACCCGGAACTTGATTCCCCTCTCAAGTTTCTTCATCTTAAACAGCTCTATTTGTGGCCTAATGATTAGATATGACATCTACAGCCCATCCATGCTATCGGAACTTCATTTCCGTTTCTAAGTAGTCCCAATATTGAGTATCAAATGTTTAGCCAATGAAATGAATATCCAAGCAGCCAAGCTATGTGTTGATCTCTGTCATATTGGCAGATAAATTTAACAAAAAGTTTCTATGTTGTCTGGATAGTTAGAATGGAAATTATGTGATTAATATGATCTTTGAATTAGATGTAGTCAATTCATTTCTATCTGGTGGGTTTTGGAATTGCTGCTTTAAAATGCTAAAGGTTTATAAGGCAATGTAAATCTTCATGCTTGTGAAACTTCTATGTTGTAAATCACTGTAACATCTGTACTTGCTGTAGTTGTCCCTTTGTCAATTCATCGAGTGTGTTGACTTTACTTCTGCAGGTTCAGGAACTTTATGATGAAGCCGGACTATTAGGCTTTTGGAAGGGTGTAATTCCAACCCTTATAATGGTGAGTTGCTAGTATATGTTTTTTACAATTTTGCTTGCAAAAAATTGTTACTTCTAACCTGTCATTGCAGGTTAGCAACCCTGCCATGCAATTTATGTTGTATGAGACCCTCTTGAAGAAGTTGAAAAAGAAACATGCCACAAACTCGAAGGGTGCAGATGGAATTAGTGCTCTGGAGGTAAATCTCTTGGTTTTGTTTTGCTATAGTTAAAATATTAAGTTGGCTGTGAGCACATTTGAGATGTAGCTGTAAGCATTTGAATTTTGAAAATTTAAGAGAAATTATTGACCGTGGAAAGAACAAATTATCTGGCTTGCCATTGTGAATATCAGTAAGGAACACTTGCATTTGGCTAGATACATTTTGTGAGCTCTGATGTTGCAAATGTCCTCGTTCAGATTTTTATTCTTGGAGCTGTTGCAAAACTTGGTGCTACTGTTGTTACATATCCCCTCCTAGTGGTCAAGGTATATTTCTAAGCTCTGCTAATAAGGATACTCCTTTTCTAAGTGTCCATAGCCCTTGGTTTTAATCAAACATTCTAGAAACTCTAATTTTTGGTCTTGTGATGCTGGTTTTGCAGTCAAGGCTTCAGATAAAACAGAGAGCTGGCGATGATAATAGGCATCACTACAAAGGTGTCTGCTACTTAATGCAACCTCACGTCATCACCTATTATTGTTTCTTTCATTGTACATCTTCTTCACCTTTTATATCATTGTTGCAGGTACATTGGATGCGATCACAAAGATGATCCGCTACGAAGGCCTTTCGGGTCTTTATAAAGGAATGAGTACGAAGATCGTGCAAAGCGTCTTTGCTGCTGCAGTCCTATTCATGGTGAAGGAGGAGCTGGTCAAGGCAGCTCGCTTGCTGGTCACTGGGGACCTCAGCCTTGTAAATCGCTCAAAGCTAAAACGATCATAGAGGATGTTAGGTTCTTTTCCTTTTTTTCTTTTTTCCCTCTTTTATTTATCATTAGATTGCTTATCTATCACGGCAGGCCATTCTTTTAGCAACCTATATTACTAGAAATGTGGTAGGTAAAACTATATGGCCTTGTTGGAGAGTGGGAAAGAAAAACTGGGTTTCTTCTTACTGTAAACTATAGGCATATGTAATGCAATAGCTCCTTAGAATTAAAATATTCAAGGATAAATTTGTATGGATTTTACTAGCGAAGTAATTAAGTCTGCTTTATCGTTAGTAAGTTGCTTTGTTCTTCGTGTTCGCACGTCTGTTTAACTGGGAGTTTTCTGGGCTGTTGTCATATCTGCAATTGCAAATAAGCGGTATCAATTGCTGCAGTGCGATGATTCTATAATCAGCAAGGAATTGCGTCTAGATTTAAAAAAATATATATATTGAGGCAAAAATTTTTTTTATAATGTTTTCAGAAAAAATGCAGAAAAAATTGTTTGTATGCATTCCGTTTCCAGTATGAGCACTCGTACCTTTTCCGGTCGTTGCTAAACTTCAGCTTGTGACACCTCAACGAACTAGATCTTAATTTGGGTTTTAAATAGATTTTTTTTATACCAAATTAGTTTTATTATTATTGTTATATTTTTTTAATGAAGGTTTCAAACTAATTTTGCCGTGTCATCTTAGCATCCACGTCATCCTCAATTAAGAAAATTACCGTCTTATCTTAAGCATCCATGTCATTCTCGCCGGGTAAAATTGATGTGCGGGGAGAGCTGGACAGTGAGACCCCAGATTGAACCGGGCACTAATAAATAATAAATAAATAGATAAAAATTCAGGCGGAGCGGTCAGCGGAGTCTCTCTTGCACTCTGTCACGACTCACGAGAGGAAAAAAGTAAAAAGTAAGGGAAAAAAAAAGAATTTTCCAACGCGGATAAAAATTAAAAATTAAATTGACGAAATAAAGGGCACAGGGCAGACAGCCTTGCGGTTCGCTCGGTGCTCCGAAGCTCTCCCTTCTCCTTCCCATTTCCCGTTTCCAAAACCCTATCCGATGCCGATCTCAGCGGCATCTCCTTCCCTCTGCTTGTCGTCGTCGTCGTCGTCGTCGTCGTCATTGTGGTGGTGCTCCTCCTCCTCCCTCTTCCTCCTCGCCTCTCCCCTCCGCACCCAGCGCAAATCCCCTCTGCCCTCCTCCCGGCCCTGCAAGGGAGCCGCGCTCCGTGTCGTCCGCTCGGAGCTCGCGACCCTCCCGGTGCTCTCCTTCTCGGGAGAGAAGGTGGGCGAGGCGGCGCTCGAGCTGCGGTCGGCGCCCCCCGACACCGCCCGCGCCGTCGTCCACCGGGCCCTCGTCACCGACCGCCAGAACAGGCGGCGCGGCACGGCCTCCACCCTGACCCGCGCCGAGGTGCGCGGCGGCGGCAGGAAGCCCTACCCCCAGAAGAAGACGGGGCGCGCCCGCCTCGGCTCCCAGCGCACCCCGCTCCGGCCCGGCGGCGGCGTCGTCTTCGGCCCCAAGCCCCGCGACTGGTCCATCAAGATCAACCGCAAGGAGAAGCGCCTCGCCATCTCCACCGCCCTCGCCAGCGCCGCCGCCGCCGCCGACGCCCTCGTCGTGGAGGACTTCGAGGACCAGTTCGCCGGCGGCCCCAAGACCAAGGACTTCGTCGCCGCCATGCGCCGATGGGGGCTCGACCCCAAGCAGAAGGCCGCGTTCCTCGTGACCGACGTGTCCGACAACGTCCGCCTGAGCAGCAGGAACATCGGCACCCTCAAGATGCTCACCCCCAGGACGCTCAACCTCTTCGACATCCTCGACGCCCACAAGTTGGTCTTCACCAGGTCCGCCCTTGACTATCTCAACTCCATGTATGGGGAAGATGCAGCCGATGCCGATCTAGGAGACGAAGAGTACGACGACGACGACGACAACGAAGAAGAGCTCCTCCTCCTCGAAGGTTATCTTGTTCACCTCAGCTTTCCCCACCTTCTCGCTTTCTAAAATAATCTGTCGGATTCGTGAAATAGTTGGTCACAAGTCCTTCTGCAGTGTAGAAACTGTGCACGGTGTGATGTATCTAATTCTAGGTAGCATCAGGACCAGATGAGGTGGTAGAAAACAAATTAAACGAACCAGGCGAATACCATCATCTCATCATCCATTTGGTCACTGAACTTGTCCCAAAGTTTGTCCTTCAGTCACTGCGTCAGCTGACTGCTACTGAAAATTAAATTTCTTTGGCGGAGTGACCCAACTGAAACAGATTAAAAAAAAAAAAATTGAACTTTAGCAACCCAGGTGAAATTTCCGGATAAATCGATGACAAAATGGTGTTATTTTCCCTTACAAATCCATAAAAAGCAGAATCTGGTCCTAGGGGAATGAAATTTGCATGGCTCTGTGCTTTCTACTCTCAAATTGCTTATGGAATGTTGCTTTTTTTGTGAGTATAGTTAGTACTGCCTGGGCTAATATCAAGAATGACTTAATGCTCCTTCAATGAAAAAAAGAGATGCCGAACAAGATGTTCATTAATCAGAATAGGTCTTGGTAGCCAGGGAAGCTTGAATCCTGCTCATACATGCTATTAAGCTGTCTGTTCAACTAATTCATGTGCAAATGCGGGGCTTCTCTTTTAGAATATAAAAGTCGTGCAAGTCAATTATTGTACCATTCACAAAGAGTGCTCTTTTCACCTGTTGCTTTGCTAGCTTATATATGTACTAGATGCATCTATCCTTCTATTAGCTTTTATAGACAAGGATTCCTAGCGTGGGGCTTGACTATCTGGTTCCAAGGGCTGATATTGCTTCTTCAAAGTCAGCTTCATCCGAAGCTCCCTGAATGAACAAGATTCATTTTAGGGTGCGTTTGGTTCGCACTATGAAAGATTATTAGAAGTAAAAAAATATCCGAGAATCTTATTTCTATTCATCCTATTACTAAGAATGTGGTATTTCAGAGTTTGGCTCGTACGGTCATATTATTTAGTCATGTTATTTAAGATTACGAAAAATATACAATCAATTAATTAATTAATTAATTTAATTAATTTTAAATAATACTATAAAAAAATTTCAACATCTTTTTAGAAAAAAGAGAGAGAAAATAGGTTAGAAAGAGAGAGCATAATTAAAGAAATAGAAAGAAAAATAGAATCGAGATTAGAGAGAATGAGAGGGTTGAGAATTTAGAAAAAAGAGAGGGAGAAATAGCTTAATTTAGAGAGAGAAAAAGAGTTGAAGTTTAGAAAAAAAAAAGAAGATAAGTTTAGAGAGAGATATGAGGTTAGAATGTAAAGAAAAATAATACCAACTAGTCGGCGGGTGGGAAGAAAAAAAGAGATTAAACATATTATAATTATTCCAATCTATTAATATAAGGATACCTACTCTCCCTCAAAGGAATGAGATTAGTACTTTGGGATGCATCTCATTCCCAAGTAAATCTAATATTACCAACTAGATTACTTAGTACGTTTAGCCAAACACCGTCATATTTTTTTTATTCCTATTGGATTACTAGGAATCTTAAAAAGGTAGCGCGAACCAAACGCACCCTTATAGTTATGTATGGGCGATAAAGAAACGCCTCTCTAGGCGATCTCAGATCTGAATTAGCGCCACTACTTGCATAGCCTAGTATTAGTGATATTAAAGTTCTCGCCGTAAATTGTTTTCAGTGGGGACGTTTGTCTACCTGTTGAATGATCTGTTTTTTGGCAACCTTAACATAGTAAGGATCTTATAGATTTTCATTTGATTGGTTGACTTTTCAGGAAGAGATCAAGTTGATGCAGGAGATGGAAGTTCCTAGTTTACTGGAAAGTCAATTTTTATTCTTCCAGGACTTCAAATCAGTTTTCTCTTGATATGAATTTTTCTGTAAGATCCTAGCATATCTGGCAAAGTAATTCAGCAACTGAGTTATGTAGACTTTGGTTTTCACTTCAACATCGAAAACATGTTGTGGTTGGCACAAAATTTGTGTATTCTTGCATTTTTTGTATATTATTTCAAAGAAGTTTCTAACTTTTTATCTTTTCATATGAATCCTTATTTGTTCGTAGTACTTTTCAATGGAATGCAAAGGTATTCAGCTAAGATTATTCTAGTTTTTTTTATTGCCAAGCCTTTTTCTTTTTTTTTTTTTTTCTGACTGTATGGCTGAGGCGTTCTTATTCTTGATGCACCTTTTCTCAAATGCTTTCAAAAATACTCCCTCCCTCTAATCTCGCTACCCCCAACCTCCTCTCTCCTGATCTGAGCGTGTGATCCTTGTAGTGGTTATCATCTGATTCCTTTATTTATGTGATAGAATTAAGAAGAAGCTTGTGACAGGACTATGATTCGCGTAACATTCAGTTCTTCCTTTTTTTCGCCCCCCAAGAAGTTGGAACACCATGGGATCAGTATGTCCACGGCAGGCGGAAACATGCTGCATCAATTGATCGCATTTTTGGGCTGATTGTTGAATATTAGCTGCTGCTGCTGCAAATTGCTCTCTCGTTCAATAGATGGCCGTATGTGGTATGCCCCTGTATGCAGCGTAAGGTGCAGAAAATCTGTGCATTTTACTTTTTTTGGGAGGGGGAAGAGAAACATCTGCCATTAATTTTTATGGGAATCAATCCAAGTAGACCAAAATTTCAGAAAATAAGTGAGTAAAGGTTTTATTTTTTTTACAAAAAAAGCGCAGCAAATTTATGAATTAAGATGTAAATGCTTTTCCCTGTGGAGAAGAGCGGGGCTTTACCCGTAGTTGTCTACGGATTGAATGCATATTCGGATTCCTGCGAGTCCGTGTTTAGGATCTGCGGGCCCGTGGTGTGTCATGTGCGCCAAAATTTCTGTTCATCCAGCGCACGTTAATCTCATTGTAATGCCGGCTTGAAAAAAATAAAACATACGAGACATTCGAACTCAACTTTTAAAGTTGCTTCTTGTAGATAACCTTAATACGAGATTTCGATGATGAAATTTGTGATGAAAACCTTTTGATAAATTAAGCAGTAAGGAGAGGTTCTTGTTTTAAGAAAAGAACTGGATAGATGCTACCGAATTTAATATTATTTTTAAACAAATACATATATAAATTTAAAAAGTTTCAGATTTATTATTTGGTATTAAAATATTTCTAGAATAATTGTTTAAAATTTAAAGAAAATTTAATCTGACTTATTTAATTTTTAAATTAAAGTAATATTTTTTTAATAAATAAGTTATGACAAAATATTTAACAACGAGTAGTAGTACTATCTGCACATTCAACTTTTGGGCAGCAGCCTTTCCATCAAGAAATTAGCAGCCTTTCCATCAAGAAATTTAGGCAAACTCCAATTAAAGTTTTAGTATTAAAAAAATAAATTTTGGACAGAAAAAAGAATAAAATCTTTATCTATATTCGGACGCAGACCATTCACAGAACCTGGACCGCGCTCGAATGGATAGCATCCGTCTCGGGAGGGGGAGGGAGAGAGGCAAAAGTGCTGAGGGAACCCAGTCCCACCGAAGCAAGATTCCTTGTAAGTTGGAACTATGCACATCACACCCGATGGAAGATGAAGATGGTACGACCCCGTCTCCTCCGAAGCCACTGATCACTTCGGCCGACCCCGGGACGAATATTCATGGTTGATGTCACGATTGGTTTATCCCGACGGCATCATGTATAATAGCTAGATTCTTCTCCCCCTTCTAAGTTCCTAAGTTCTAACACACTCTCTCTCTCTCTCTCTCTCTCTCTCTCTCTCTCTCTCTCCCTCTCCCTTCTTCTTTCCTTTTTTTTTAAAAAAAAAATATATATATATATATATATATATTGGGGCTTATTTTTCCTTCTAATTTCTTTCTGCTTATTTTTAACCCTTTCTATTTCTAATAATGGAATCCGCTCTTCTTCTTGCCTCCGCAGAGAAGATTCTCTGATGAAAACTTAAAAAGTCGCCGCCGGCGCCGCTGCGATGCAATAGGGTACGATTCTACCTAACCCTTTTTTACTCAGACCAAAAANTTTAAAATTTAAGAAAATTTAATCTGACTTTATTTAGTTTTTAAATTAAAGTAATATTTTTTAATAAATAAGTTATGACAAAATATTTAACAACGAGTAGTAGTACTATACTACTATCTGCACATTCAACTTTTGGGCAGCAGCCTTTCCATCAAGAAATTAGCAGCCTTTCCATCAAGAAATTTAGGCAAACTCCAATTAAAGTTTTAGTATTAAAAAAATAAATTTTGGACAGAAAAAAGAATAAAATCTTTATCTATATTCGGACGCAGACCATTCACAGGACCTGGACCGCGCTGGAATGGATAGCATCCGTCTCGGGAGGGGGAAGGAGAGAGGCAAAAGTGCTCAGGGAACCCAGTCCCACCGAAGCAAGATTCCTTGTAAGTTGGAACTATGCACATCACACCCGATGGAAGATGATGCTACGACCCCGTCTCCTCCGAAGCCACTGATCACTTCGGCCGACCCCGGGACGACTATTCATGGTTGATGTCACGATTGGTTTATCAATTATCCCGACGGCATCATGTATAATAAAAGCTAGATTCTTCTCCCCCTTCTAAGTTCCTAAGTTCTAACACACACACACACACACACACTCTCTCTCTCTCTCTCTCTCTCTCTTCTTTTCTTTTTTTTTTTTAATAAATAAATATATATATATATATATTGGGGCTTATTTTTCCTTCTAATTTCTTTCTGCTTATTTTTAACCCTTTCTATCTCTAATAATGGAATCCGCTCTTCTTCTTGCCTCCGCAGAGAAGATTCTCTGATGAAAACTTAAAAAGTCGCCGCCGGCGCCGCTGCGATGCAATAGGGTACGATTCTACCTAACCCTTTTTTACTCAGACCAAAAAAACAAAAAAAAAAGAAAAAGAAATAAAAAAAGAAAAAAAGAAAAAAAAAAGAAAGCAACCCAAGCTTGGTGCTAGCTTCTTGTAGTTTGTAGCAGTGGGGAGAGGAGAAGATGGATCGGCGAAACCTAACGCGAGCAGCAAGCAGCTTGGGGATATCGGATGTGGCGCTGAGCCTGGTGATGGGGTACGTGGACGACCCCCGGGACCGAGCGGCCGCCTCGTTGGTGTGCCGCAAGTGGTGCGGCGTCGACGGCGCCACCAGGAAGCGCGTGACCGTCGCCTTCTGCTACTCCGCCACCCCCGACCGCCTCCGCCGGCGATTCCCCTGCCTCGAGTCCCTCAAGATCAAGGCCAAGCCCCGCGCCGCCATGTTCGACCTCATCCCCGACGACTGGGGGGGCTACGCCGCGCCCTGGATCGCCGACATCGCCCGCTCCTTCGAATGCCTCACCGCCCTCCACCTGCGCCGCATGGTCGTCACCGATGCTGATCTCGCCCTCCTCGTCCGGGGGAGGGGTCCCTTGCTCCTCTCGTTCAAGCTCGATAGGTGCTCCGGCTTCTCCACCGATGCCCTCGCCCTCGTCGCCCGATCTTGCAGGTATTTTCTGCTCATAAAAAGAATGGCCCCTTTTCTTCTACACTCTGCGAGACCTCCTTTGCTCGCAACAACAATGTCGCCCCCGCCCAGACCCAGACCCAGACCCAGACCCAGAAGCTTTACCACTCCTCTCCCCCTGTTGGCCTGTTCTGTTTATTCTCCCTCCTGTTCTCATCCGCCTTCTGTACTTGTTGCCACGACTGTTTATTACTCTTATCATCGCAAACATGCAGGCGCCTTAGGACCTTCTTCTTAGAAGACAGCTCGATTGCCGAGAAGGGTTCTGAATGGCTCCGGGAGCTCGCTCTCAACAATGCCGTCCTCGAGTCTCTAAATTTTTATTTGACCGAGCTCAGTAGCTCGCCACAAGACCTCGTCCTACTCGCTAGAAACTGCCGATCCTTGGCGTCTTTGAAGATCGGCGAATGTGATGTTTCTGATCTGGTGGAGTTTTTCCGTATAGCCACGGCACTGCAAGAGTTTTGTGGGGGAGTATTTGATGCCCCTGCAGGCTCAGCTGATAGGTACAAGAACTTCCGTTTTCCAACTTCGCTGCGCTCCCTGGGTCTGATCTACATGGGAACGAATGAGGTGCACACCGTACTTCCATGTGCCGGCGCACTCAGCAAGTTAGATCTTCAGTACACGTTCCTCAGCACCGAGGATCATTGCCAGCTGATTCAACGATGCCCCAATCTAGAAATTCTAGAGGTAGGAACTACGACAGCTTATTGTGTATTGCTTCGTACAGGTTCTAATCATCTTGTGAGGCATGAGGAAAGTACTCTTGTCTTGATTCCTGCTTTAATTTCTGCAACAGGTCAGGGACGTGATCGGGGACAGAGGGCTAGAAGTCGTCTCCCGCACCTGCAAGAGATTGCGAAGACTCAGAGTAGAAAGAGGGGATGATGAGCAAGGAGGACTCGAGGATGAACAGGGCAGGGTTTCACATCAAGGGTTGACGGCAATATCTCGGGGCTGCCCTGAGCTGCAATACCTAGCAATACATGTCTCTGACATCACCAATGCGGCTCTCGAATCGGTCGGCACTTGCAGCAGAAATCTCTCTGATTTCCGACTTGTCTTGCTTGACAGAGAAGAGAATATTACAGAATTGCCCCTTGACAACGGAGTCCGCGCCATGTTGAGTGGCTGCTTTAAGCTGAGGAGGTTCGCACTTTACCTCAGACCCGGAGGGCTTTCGGATGTCGGTCTTGGTTATATTGGGGAGTACAGTGCTAACATCCGGTATATGTTGCTGGGTAAAGTTGGGGAGTCTGATCTCGGGCTAGAAATGTTTTCAAGGGGTTGCCCTAACTTGCAGAAGCTGGAACTGAGGGGCTGCTGCTTTAGCGAGCGTGCTTTGGCTCTCGCGGTAATAGAGCTTTCAGCATTGAAATATTTATGGGTTCATGGATACAGCGCATCTCCAGACGGCAGGGAACTTATGGCCATGGCACGACCATTCTGGAACATTGAGTTTATTCCTCCTATAATTGTTAGTAATGCGGCTGACGATAGGGGAGCCGGTGCAGAGAATCGGGCTCAGATACTTGCGTACCGTTCCCTTGCTGGTAAGAGGATGGATTGCCCAGAATCTGTAATTCATTTGCATCCAACCTGAAGGGCACATATTGTACCTTCTTGTTAGTTTCCTCTCATCACCTGTGTTGACTCTTAGTCATTGAGATCGTTAGGTGTAATTATGTCTTGTTTTTATGTCAACACTAGTTTGATCACCGATTATTATTTACTATTCAGGAGAGACACCTGAACAAGTCACATTTCTCAAGTCATTGCACATTTCCTTCAGTATCATTGGACATATTTTTGATCTTTACTGCTGATCGTTATGATCATTATGGAGTGCCATCACCGCATCTGTATCATCCTCGATGCTAATGAGTTCTTCGCAGTGTTTTATTGCTAGTGCGTTCTTCAAAATGTTTATATATTCCAATGCGCACATAATATGTGTTCATTCTGTTCGGCGTTCACATAGAGCACCAATAGACCCTTGTACCATTTAGGATTTGTCCCTCCCGTCAGCCTGTTTTGGGATTTCGCTTTTGCCGTTGTGTATCACTATGCTCTGTGATT
This sequence comes from Ananas comosus, assembly GCF_001540865.1. Lineage (NCBI taxonomy): Eukaryota > Viridiplantae > Streptophyta > Magnoliopsida > Poales > Bromeliaceae > Ananas > Ananas comosus. Next base: position 10,818,454 of record NC_033638.1, on the reverse strand, counting down.
CTTGGAGTGTGAGAAGATGATCTGCTGTGTCAACATTTCTTAACTGATAAGTTTTTTTGTTCTCTAAATCCTGACACATCATTTAGTTAATGACTTGTTTCCGATTTCTTATTTGTTTGGTATTCTTATGGTATGTATCGTGTTATAACATATGCTAGCGATAAATCATATCTTGGCAAGGGTATAATGCTATTTATTACTGAAACTAATATTATCGTCACTAATTGGATCAGCATGTACTACACCTGTGTGCGAAATAGATCTAGTTTCTTTATTCGTGGGAAACCTCGAGATCATGTTATCACGATTCTAACTTCAACAAAAACTTGCAAAAGTTAACAGATGATGGCTTTTGCAATCAATCCGCTAACATCAATTCGGTAGGATGGGCATTCTCAGAATCAGGTAAAATGCTATTTTAGTTCCTGGGATGCAATAAGAATTACAGGAATAAAATCTTACACAATGTTATTTAGCTTCTGGTAGGGTGGCAAATATATAACTGGCAGACAGACCATAATAGCTGTTATAAAGCAAGATTTTTATGCAAAAATAGATGAAGCAAATGGAAATAGATATAACATGGCTGAAATTACAATGGTTCCACCACATAGCTCTTCAAGGAGCTAACTAACTAGGCACATTTCTTTGTCCCTGAAATTGGAAGCAACCAGACGGTAGATGTGCGTCTTTCACTTGCTCGGTGATTATTCATTCCATAAGTCACACATCACTCCTGTAAGGTTTGTGCGACGTTGGAACCACCTGAAACCAAAGCAGTTTATACGATTATCGACATGAGCAGGGGCCATTTGGTTAAAAGTCAAGCGAGCGGAGTCGGGGGTAATACCGTATCAGCAGATGGTATCCACTCATTTGTTGCCGGATTGCCCCTGCAGGAAACATGGCCGTCGGATGCATCAGTGTCAGGCGTAATTTGGAAGGAGCTGCCATTGGATTTCTCCATCTTGATGAAGCCTGTACCAGTCTGCCAAGCAAAGGGGTAGGTAGGAGCAGGGCATGAGATATGATATATATATATATATATATATATATATATATATATATATATATATATATATATATATATAAAGAAAAAGAGCAGACATGAAAAATATATTTATATGTACAGTGTGGTGCTGCTTGTCGACGCAGTTGAGATCATCGTAGTACTCTGTCTGCACGTATTCCTCTACCACCTCACTACCTTCGCAAACCAACTTCTGCAATATAACGTGCGACACAGCAAACAAATTCTGACATTTCCTATCCAAGTCCTAATACACAGAGAGAGGAAGATCTAGAGAGAGTCGAATGAGGACCTGGCCGGAGTTGGCCTCGAGGTGTTGGAACTTGTGGTGCTCGGGGATGGAGTCGTCGCGGCGGGAGGGAGGAAGGGAGTCGGCGTAGACGGAGGAGTAGTCGCTGCGGGACGGCTTGGAGTGGCGCTTGGGCGCGATCCCCTCGAAGTAGTCGCGCGCCTCCGCCTCTCTCCTCTCCTCCTCCTCCGGGGTCAGGTGCGCGTCGCTCCGATCCGGCCTCCACGACATCTCTATCTCTGTCCCTGCGCCTCGCTTCCCTTGCCTTGCCTTGTCTTGGCTTGGCTTGCCCGGAAGATTATTAAGATAGATAGATGTGTGCGTGTGTGACAGGCTACTACGTGGAAGAGCCTTCCCGGACTGCGTGTGTATATCCTTGCCTTGTGGACCAGAATGTAAGAGGCCACACTTCCGACCAAAATATCTGGGACTAAGTGTTAAAGGGTTATTACAGGTAAATATAAGTAGTCATTAAAGTTCGGGAAATGCATTTGATTTTTCTATTTAGTCCACGTACGTTTATAATGTAAAAGAATTTTACCGGTCGTACACCTATCCGGCTATCCCAAAATATAATATAAATTTATCAATACATTAATATATATATATATATATATATATAATAATAATATTATAAATAAACTATAACGGTACTCGAAATTTTTCTTTTAATAATTAATATTGTAATATATCTAATTTATTTTTGAATGGTTTAAAAATATTGAAAATATATTTGAAACCTCAATCTAATTTCCACTGCAGCCAAAACTAATATTTTATAAAGTAATTCAAGCCAGCTAGTCAAACCGATTGTTCTATCCCTTGAGTTTGATCCTCTGAAATTATTATAGAGGTTAAATTTTTGGGAAAACTTCAAAACTCCTACTGTGGTTTAACACTTTTTTATTTTAGTATCATGTGGTTTAAAGTATCAAATTAGTATTCTGTGATTTCTCATTTTATCACTTTAGTACCCTAGTACTCTATGGTTTTGCACTTTATCACCTTAATACCCTGTGGTTTCATACTTTATCATTTTAGTACCCTATGGTTTAAAAAATCACATGGTACTAACTTGATACAAAATTAAAACCACAGGGTACTAAGGTGATAAAGTGCAAAACCACAGGGTACTAACATGATACACTTTAAACCACAGGATACTAAAGTGATAAAGTGAGAAACCACAGAGTACTAACTTGATATACTTTAAACTATATGGTATTAAAGTGAAAAAAATTGAAATCACAAGAAAGTTTTTTGAAATTTTTCCTAATTTTTTTTTTAAAAAAGAAAAGAAAACACTAACGGTAATCTATAACTGAAACCGGCTGTTAAACTGTAAGATGATGGTGAATTAATCTGACCAGTTTTCTCTCTTTGTTCGTTGCTTCAATACAACGGTAGGAAAAGTAGTGGGCGAGTGAGAGAGACGCTCACGTAATCCTGTTGGCCTGCATAATTGCGCGAGCAGGCCAGCGTGCCGGCCCCTGCCCCGGTCACTTTTAGTGGCGAAATGATTGCTCGCAGCCGGCCACAAATAGCGTGGTAGACCAACCTCTTCTGGTATTGGCGGGCCAACTCTGTCATTTCTCCACTCCAGAGTAGTTGGCTGAGTGTTGTAAGCGAGCCGACCCAAGTGTTGCAACCGTCTTGATTGAGGCAAACAGGGGAAAGTAGAAAGCTGACAGGCAAAAAAAAAGAAAAATGGCGGTCCAGGTGAGGTGACCCTGCTGACACTGTCGGCCTTCCTTCCCCAGTATTGGTATTGATTGACAGATATCCAACCCGATGTGCGATTTGAGCCCTCCTTTCTCGATCGCCTCCTTTCAGAGATGGAATAAACAAAAGAAGAAATATGGGTGGATTGGTTGTTTCGTGCCTTTTAGGCTGGACCCGACCTCCACCACCACCACCACTCCTCATCCCTCACCACAGCTTTACCCCCCCTCGACCTGGTCGGCTGGTCCTCGCTTCCTCATCAATCAAACCCACCGTTCCCCAACACACGCACACACACACAGAGCTAGATAGATAGATAGAGAGAGAGAGAGAGAGAGAGAGAGAGAAAGAGCAGGAGGCCGAGGAAGCTGCTTTTCGTTCGATCGATTTCTCCTCTCGGATCGTCCAAACTGATCGAGATCTGGGCCCATCATGGGTTCCTCCATTAGACCGTCGGAGAGGCCAAAATCCCTGCACGAGCTACTCGGAGGAGGAGTCGGTGAGCTTCTGCTTGAAAATTTCTGCAAAGTTGCAAATTATTTTAGGTTTGTCGCGATCAGCTGCTTGTGTTCGGAGCTGCCAACGAGAACGGAACCGTTCTAAAGAAAATCCCTGCCCAATTTTGTTGTATTATCGCCCCTCAGAATGTGACATTCAACGAGTTAACTTGTTCTCTTTCCTCGGATCTATGGGAGTGATCTGTACCTCGTGACAAAGTTCAAAATTATGTATCTTTTGTTACTCTTGCATGCTTTAGGTTGATATGAGGTAGAGTTCACGACGACTTGCGTAAATTGTGTTTCTGAACGCCATACGCCGGCTTGTATATATATATATATATTCTCCTGTGTATTGGGATTCAGTGGGGAGTTGTTTTGAGTTACAGTGGCAGATGTGATGCTGTGGAGGAGACGGAATGTCCCAATTAAGATATTGCTGGGCTCCCTGGCTGCTTGGTGGGTCTTTGAAGTATCCGGATACACGGTCCTGTCCCTTCTTTCTAATGTGCTGCTGCTCTTGATTTCTATTCTCTTTGTGTGGGCAAAGGCAGCTTGGATTCTCAACAGGTAATGACTTATCATGAAAAAGTGTATATTCTATTTTTGCTGCCGATAAATTCTTATATACAACGCAAAACAAATAAATGATTCTCATATTACACCTCTTTTCTGGACAAGGATCTTGACATTATTATAAGTTGTCTCAAGGAGATACAACCTGAGTTCTGCCTTCTTGCTGAAATCGTAGCATGTCACTGTGTTGAGGATTGAGGCAATTTTAGCTTATAGTAGCTAATGAAAAATGACACTGAACATTTATAGCGGATGAAACACTAAATTCTCTCTATCTCCGTGATTTCATTATGCTGAAGAAAGTTAGATCTCTGTAAGTAATCCCAATATACTTTTTCAACCTGTAAACTATAGAAAAGGTACGGCATATTTAGAAATGAGAACTTGACGAACAGAAGCTAAACTTTCTGCATCTCTTTTCAACCAACAGTAAGACCAGATAATCTTCTACCTCTTCTGTCGAACAGTTATATATGGTGATCTCTGCACCTTTATTTCTCTTTTTTTTTTTTTTTTTTTTTGTTTTTTCCTTCCTCTCTTTAGGCAAATTGCATGTTTGGTCCTCAAACTACCAGTGATTTTTTTTTTTGGTATTGTCCTGGTGATTTATTTCCTATATAATATCTATCATATTGAGATATCACTTAATGTTAGTGCAGACCCCCTCCACCAATGCCAGTGATGCGCATCTCAGAAGAAGTGATCAATGAAGTAGCCCTCCATATGCATTCAATTGTGAATATGGTTCTTTCAATCTTTCATAACATTGCACTTGGAAAGGACACAGAGCTTTTCTATGGAGTTGCTGTATACTTATGGCTGATATCCATCATTGGTAGTTTAACCGACTTTCCTACTTTGTGCTACATAAGTAAGTCGGTAACATGACATTTTTCTTAACTGTTAGTTCTAGCATTTAAATCTATCAATCCCTTGGTTCTAGAAACAAAGATATTTAGGTAGCTGTTTCTTTCACTTGGCATGTAATATATTCTTGAGCTCATGCAATTGCGTACCCTGTGCCTTAACTAGTGGAAAAATGTAGGCAAAATATTAGGTTTACATATTTGTCGTCTCAGTTTGGACAATCATACCACAATGGAAGCCTGTAATGAGATTTACTCTTCCATCAGCTCAAATTATGAAAAGTGCATCATGTCACGAAGCAATTCGTTACTTATAGAGACTATGATTTCATAATTGAGCTAGCCAGAAATTAACTCTTGACTTGTACGAGCTTAATCAATTTACTAATATCATTTTGCTTGTTTTCTTTAACCAGGCCTTGTAACTGTTCTTTCAGTCCCTGCATTGTATGAGAAGTATGAAGATTGCATTGACAAGTACCTTGATTTGGCCTACACCGAGTTGCTGATGTACGAGAGAGTCTATGAGAGAGTGTGTTTTCAGTGGTACAACAAGGCCAAGAGATTGATTATGGAGATAACGAAAGAAAGCTGATGCAAGCATTTGATCTCAAATTGGGGATTCTTTTTTTTTTTTTTTTTTTTTGAGAGAGAGATAGGTAGCACGCTACCCGTTTTGTTTTATTTTTTTTATAACTGCCTCCCTGTTTACTCTGACACAGTTCGAGGCTTAGGATTGCATTAACTCATCAGCAGTTATATTCATTTTTCTTGTAAAAAGAGTGCACGAAGTGTTGTTTGTTCTTTATTTGAATTTGATAAGATGGTTGTGTAGATAGAAGTTGGGAGTGTGAAGGGTTTGTGTGCTAGTTGTGCCCTTGGATAGTGAAATAGCTGATACCTCAGCTTTTATGGTATCTGCCTGCTTTAGTTTTGATATGTTTGTCGATTGAGTGATTGTAGACGTTTCTTTGTATTTGTTGATTTCAGTTTCTTTCCTTTGGATGGTTCCCAAAACATTTATTGGAACGCTTTTCTTTGTTGTTAAGATCTGTTAGCAGGATGTAAGGTGAAAAGCTCGTTTGGGTTAATTTGATAGAAAAAGCTGCACCAGTTGTTTTCTGCTTATTTTATTTTAATTTTTATTTGTACGTTGGCTTCGACGAGAAAAGCTAAAAGAGGGTATACATACTCTGCTGTAGTGGACGACCACGTTGTCCATCAGGTGTGCGCACACAGCTCGGGTGTTCGGAATAAAATGTTGCAATATATTCAACAGTTTATTCGGATTGTCTGTTGCTGTGGAACAGTCTCAGCTCGTCGGTGCTGTCCCCACGTTCGCGCGCTGTGTGCTCGGCGTCCGGTGGAAATCCTTCCCTTTTTATTATTATTATTATTATTATTATTATTATTATTGCCTGCAAAAATTGCGTTTACGACGCACGTTGCCCAGCCTGTGAGGCTTATTAAGGGAGATAAGAGGACACGTCCAACGACCAGACACCAGATCAGCTATCTGCTCTCCCGATAAAGAAGGAACACGGTAAGTGCGCTAATTCCATCACCACCACCTCCACCAGAAAAGGCAGAAATATATATATATATATATATATACACACACACAGAGGATGTTGGCACTTGGCACGGAGGGAAGGAGGGGGTGACGTGTCGTGCAGTCTGCACGTCCGCATACGGATATCTGTGTTCGGACCCTACATAACGCGAGACCTCTTTATCACGCACGCTTCCCGGTGATCATCATTTCATCTCCTCCTCCGCTTCTCTCGCTATCGCTCCCTATTCGCCGATATAGAGATCTGGATTTGTTATTGGAGGAGGGAGGGAGGGAAGAAGGAAGGAAGGAAGGAAGGAAGGGAGGAAGAGAGATACTTTTTACAGGAACAGGGCCGGAGTGTGAAGAGGAGGGGATTGGAGGATCCCATTTGAGGGATCAAGGAAGAGCGGGGGTGGGAATTTTATTTTATTTTTAATTTAATTTAGTTAAATTAAGAAAGGGGGTTTGAAAAGGGAAGGGAGTGGGGATGGCGTTCAGCGGGACGACGCAGAAGTGCAAGGCGTGCGAGAAGACGGTGTACCTCATGGATCAGCTCAACGCCGACGGGGTCGTCTTTCACAGGTCCTGCTTCAAGTGCACCCACTGCAAGAACACCCTCCAGGTCCATCATTCCCACCCCCAACAACCTCCTTTTTCACTGCGTTCTTGATTTCTACTTGGTTCTGTTTGGACGATCCTTATTATTTTTTGATGAGGTGTGATTTGAGAATAAATTTGATGATTTTTTTTTTCTCTTTTTTTACTTTTTTAGTAATATATACAATATATGAGAATCTGCTGCAATTAGATAATTGGATACAAGAGCGAGACTTGCAGCAAATAGATATGTAGTTGATTTCTGTTCAGGAAGGTCCTCATTAATGAAGCCACGAGGTAAGAACCCTTACAATGACTCCTAAAAATGATCATTCCGGTGGATGAAGACCCTTTACAAAGTGCCAACGTGATATATCCTTGCGGCAAGACATTTTCTCACCACGGGCTTGAGCTGAAGCTTACCCATTTACCTTCTTCTTCAGCAATGCCAAGGATTGGCTTCTTTTTATTTTTATTATTTTTTTATAATAAATTCTCCTGTCACCGCGCGGCTATGTCTGCGAGTGTAGCTAGGGGACTTGATCTATGCTATGTCATGCTCGTGGTCGTGGAGAAAACAAAGAGCTTATTTAATTACCAATTGAACTACCGTGTAAGTATGAGGATGCCTTCTGCTCCTTGGCCCCGCAGCATCGTTCTTTTCCTTTTTAGTTGTTAGTAACTAGTAAGGGTGGTGGATGTAATGGCCCATTAGGAGATATTAACTCTGTGCTGACAGCCTGAAACTTATGGAATGCATAGCGGTACTACAAATATGAAGTGCGCCAAAAGTGAGATTATCATTTGACTCCGCTCTTCTCTTTTGTCAGTTGAGTAATTACTCTTCTCTTGAGGGAGTTTTGTATTGCAAACCTCACTTTGAGCAGCTCTTCAAGGAGACGGGGAGCTACAATAAGAACTTCCAATCGCGTAAGGATCTGTTACCAAGTTGATTGTCTATGGCCCTTTTGTGACAGAATCCTTTATTGTTTTGCAGCCGCTAAGCCAGTCGAGAAGGTAACTCTGGAGCTGGTGAGTTTAGCCTAGCACACAGCTACTGTTTTTACATCCGCACTTTATGTGCTTTTTCACTTCCATACTTGGATCAGTGCAAAAACTTCTCTGAAGAATCCCGGATAATCCCATCTTTTATGTCCTAACCACAGACTAGGTCTCCCAGCAAGGCTGCAAGCATGTTTTCAGGAACACAAGAGAAATGTGCCACTTGCGGCAAAACAGCATACCCTCTTGAGACGGTATGACCAGAAAAACGCTATTCTTTCTTTTTATCTTTCATCTCTTACACTCATTACTCTGTCCAGGTCTGTTATAATTCCCTATGCATACTTTATATAGTTGCTTTGCATCATTCTTACCTGAAAATCTCTTGTTAATTTCAATGATGTTCCATGTGCTTGTAGTTTTGTCTGTGCGCAGAAGTGTACAATGGATGCATGTATGGGTTGATGAACTCATATCCTCACCGCATTCGTAGACTGCATGCTTCTTGTTAACTTGTAGGCTTTGAGGTTTTCTTTTGCTGCTTACGTCATTTTCCTCCAGCAGAAATGGAAAAGAAAAAGATCTTGCTGCTAAAACCACTTATCTGATCCAGAAAGACATCTACCTTTTGTTTCGTGGAACTTACTAGGACAACTGTACGGGCATAGCCTACAATGTACGAGGTCTCATATGATATCTTGAATCTTTTAGGGCCTATTTGGATATGTGAATATTTTATTCGACATGTTCGGTGAACAGTGAATTTGCCACGCTATTCCTTGTTATGGTTTGAGGAGAATTTAGCTAGCTGCGAGCATTATTAGTTACTCTATCTCTTGAGCTGGATGATTTCCAGCAGCTATCTTTGTGCAAGCTCTTATCGTATTTCTGCAAGGGGATTATCTTTTCATTTTTTACTGATAGTACGTTTTTCTCCTTGCTGCTTCTTTCTGGTGGCGGCACTTATACACATATAAGCACATCCCTTTCGCATTATTTTCTACCATATTTCTGTCCAATCTTGCAGGTGACAGTTGAGGGGCAATCTTATCACAAGTCGTGTTTCAAATGCTCCCATGGAGGCTGCCCCATCTCTCCTTCTAATTATGCAGCTTTGGAAGGTATCCTCTATTGCAAGCACCATTTCTCCCAGCTCTTCAAGGAGAAGGGAAGCTACAACCATCTTCTTAAGTCCGCATCCATCAAGAGAGCAGCAGCTACTAATCCTGTAGCTGATTCCTGATCTTTTTTTGTCCGAAGTGGATGTTGCAGTGCGGTCTGCCAACTTAGTTACCATACTTTTATGTTTTGCTATTTCTACACCTTGCTATTTGCTCTGTTGTTGAGGAATTGGTCTACATCTTTCTGCTTGCTCTTCTGTTGAGGAATTGGTTGGTTTCCTCCTCCGTTTTGCCTTGTTTCTATTTGTGTGTGATCTGTATGAAGGTGCTGTACCGTGAAAGTTGATATTTGTATCAATGACTGTTATCTTTGCATGAAAGTTGATATTTCACCTACTGCATTATGTGCTTTTGTTGCTTAAAACAAAATCTCACTTTCAATGATGGCACACAATTTCTGCTAATTGTTGGTGTCGTCAGGATTATTCTTTTCAGATTGCGAACAGGTTTTTCACTGTAGTACTTTTATAACCCTAGTGAGGGTAAGTGCTTGCCACTTCTTTTTTAGGTTCAATGCTGAATTGCGCGACAGAGATGCATGCTAATGGTACTTCCTGGCTGATTTTCCACGTCATATATCACTCCTTTGGAAGGAAATTGGTCTCTAAGTAAGTGATAGATATTAATAAGAATAATCAGTATTTAAACAAAGTTGCTGGCCACAACATTTTCTTTACTAATCTCTCTATGGAGGTGCCTTCAAGTGAAAAGAGTGAGATTTTATTGATCAGATATGTATCATGGAGGTGAAAGGCCACTTCATGTCTCATAAGATATCTCGAGTAGATTTTGGGATGTTTCCATCACAGATTCTAGCAATATAAGAACTCAAAAGTTTTTTCTCGTATGGCTCTGATGATAGAGCTTTTGGTTCGCTTTTTTTTTTTTTTTTTTTTTTTTTTTTTTTGAAGTTATTTTTAGTTTCACGTTTTGCTATGCTCGTGGGGGCACTTCGGTCTTTCCGAGTTAGTGAGCGAGATAACCACCGAACTTGTAGCGTATTTACGCACGCTATACCCTGAACGGGGGCGCGCTCTCTTGGTCCCCTTCTTCCAAGTTCCATCGTCAAAATTGTGGCGGGAAATCAATCGATCTCCCGCCAAAGTCTCTTGAGGGATAACCTAGCTATAACATCTTTCCTCTATAAAGATCCATCCCATTTCCCCCCTCCTTGTTTCGTTCCCTTCCCCTTGCCCTAAATTTTTCTAAACCCTAATCGCGCCACAAGAGGAGGAGGAGGAGGAGTCCGAGTCCGAGAGAAGAGTGGTTGGAGATGTTGGAGCTGCGGCTGGTGCAGGGGAGCCTGCTGAAGAAGGTGTTGGAGGCGATAAGGGAGCTGGTGAACGATGCGAACTTCGACTGCTCCGCGACGGGGTTCTCCCTGCAGGCCATGGATTCCAGCCACGTGGCGCTGGTGGCGCTCCTGCTCCGGTCGGAGGGCTTCGAGCACTACCGCTGCGACCGCAACCTCTCCATGGGCATGAACCTCAACAACATGGCCAAGATGCTCCGATGCGCCGGCAACGACGACATCATCACCCTCAAGGCCGACGACGGCAGCGACACCGTCACCTTCATGTTCGAGAGCCCCAGTATGTTTGTTTTCTCACCCCCTCGCCCCTTGCTCTCTCACTCTCCGTTTCTCTGGATCGTTGTTGGTTTTCTAATCTTCTGTTCGCTCATGCCCGTAACCTGTATGATACAATGCTCGACTTATTATTATTATTATTTTGAGTTCTACTGTCAAAATAGACAACTTTTTCCGCTATCATTTGGGTTTTGCCTTGCTTAAATAAAGGCTACAACAATTACGAATCTCCCCATTGCTGGGCCCTGGAAGAAATGATTCCCATTTGAATCTTCTGTTGACTAATAGATCAGGACAAGATAGCAGATTTCGAGATGAAGCTTATGGACATCGACAGTGAGCATCTTGGCATCCCGGATGCCGAGTACCAAGCTATCGTGAAAATGCCCGCCGCCGAGTTCGCGAGGATATGCAAGGATCTGAGCAGTATTGGGGACACCGGTAACGGCCTTCTTTCTTAAGCTGTCGAGCTGCTTTTTTCTACGATGCTAAAATATCCTTAAATACCGTAACGTGTTTCTCTCTGGGGTTCCGGCAGTTGTTATTTCGGTGACGAAGGAAGGCGTGAAGTTTTCAACTGCTGGGGATATAGGAACTGCCAATATTGTATGCCGGCAGAATAAGACTGTTGACAAGGTGCCCGCCTCTTATCATCTTATTATAAATCCTGAATCGTACAATACGTTGACGCTGTGCAACTCGAGTATCTGATGCTTACATGAATTGTTCTGTTTCATCCAGTCCACTTTTGAAACCCTTTAGATGCTAACTTAGCTCCTGTTTTCACTCCTTCCAATTCAGCTGTAGATAATTGATCCCCATTATAATGCAAATTAGTTTTAGGAAGCCAGTGCATGATACTCTCTCTCTCTCTCTCTCTCTCTCTCTCTCTCTACATGTCTGTAGTATCAGAAGAAGTTCTGTAGAAATATCCTCGCTCTATTGGCGTTATTGTTGTTTGCTGTTGGTCCTATACAGGATTTGGTTTTTGTATATACAAGGGGTATCATTCGGATGGTTTGTTCTATGCTGCATTGGCATTCATCAACAATTTTGATCTTTGTTCATTTGTGCAGCCTGAGGAAGCTACCATCATAGAGATGCAAGAGCCCGTGTCCTTGACTTTTGCTCTGAGGTACATGAACTCCTTCACCAAGGCAACACCTCTGTCTGAGACTGTGACCATCAGCCTTTCATCCGAGTTGCCGGTGGTGGTCGAGTACAAGATAGCAGAAATGGGCTACATTAGGTTTTACTTGGCACCGAAGATTGAAGAGGATGAGGAGGATATGAAGTCATAGGCTGTCATCGTTACTTTGCTACGTCTATTTTGGTCTTTTTCTTTTGCTTAGCTAGATGTGTATTGATCTAATGTCAATTTGTTGGAGTCCTGATATGTTTTCTTTCAGTTCATGAGTTGTCCTATGGTTGTTTGGAGAGAACTGATTGACCTTATTTTCGTAATTTCTACTAGCTTCAAACCTTCTCGAATCCCCACCCGTGCTTTATCTGAATATGCACCAACTTCGTTTGAAATTAAAACAAAGTCGGTACGTTGGAAACCAGTTTGATTGGAGAGGCGAACAGTTTTGACAATGTCTTGGTTGCCATGCGTATCTAGTGTACCTAAGAAGTGTGAGAAATGCATTACAATAAGCATTATTTAAACAAACGCTAAACATTTATCGCGCATAGAAATTTCTTATGGGATGCTACTGCATGAATTCTGGAACGATATTTCTTCTGATCTCAAAGCTGTTATAGCAGCTCTTGTTTTCTCCAACAAAATCACTCTGCTGATGCTGAAATATTTGGATAGTCATTTCTAGCACTTACATTAATATTCAGATTGCTGCATTTCAAAGTCAAATGGTCCAGAGAAGCTAACTACTACCTGGTTCAAGGTCGGGTAAAACAAACAGCATTATAACAGTTACCAGAGTTGCTGTTTACAATTATGTGGATTTTGACTGATCCATCATATGAACCATAACCAGGCTACAGGGGACCAAGCACCCTGAGTAAGCCAAGTGGGAGATCCTCCCACTTGGAAGCTATTGTACGAAATTTAGTTCCAATTGCAACATTACCTATCAGAGTGTTCTCGATAACAGTTGCTTACAAAATTTTCAACTTAAAATGGATCAAAACAGAGGAACTCCTGATGAACTCTCACATGAAAGATAAACTTCCTGAAAAATAATGAAACACAAGGAAAAACCTATGGAATTGATAAAAGAAAAAAAAATTGCAGTAGGCTCATGGACTCCTCCAGTTCTCTCCAGCGTAGACAGCTTCACTTCCAAGCTCTTCCTCTATTCTTAGTAACTGCAAAAGATTCAGAAAATGACTTGCAATAAGGAACTAACAGAGCCGCACAAAAATTGCTCTCCAGACGATCCTATTCAGTCACCATCTGGTAATTGACTATGACAATCATGTGTATTTGGTTATAGACAAAGAAAAGTAAACATTTCTGTGGAGATCGATACTGCTAAATATGTAAGTTCAACTTGCAAAGCAAGTAGCCTGATCTCAATTACTGAAACACCCGAACCTGTGAATATTAACAAAATTAAGTTTAGAAAACCAGACAATCTGGCCAATTTAAATCCCGACTAGCACTGATCTGCACAAACCATCGGGCGACACATCTAGCAGCAACAATTCAAATAGCATCATGCATCCCCTTCAAGACATGAAACTAAGAAAATCCTTGTGCCCAACTTAATGATCACCAACTAAATGATTGGAGGGAGACAAACAAATCTTGGTGGATATTATCTCAAGCTATATAGAAATCATCACTTTAACGAAGTTACGAACCTGATTGTACTTTGCAAGGCGCTCTCCGCGACAAGGGGCACCAGATTTCATTTGACCAGCACCAAGGCCAACTGCTAAATCAGCAATGAAGGAATCATCAGTCTCTCCACATCTGTGTGACACCATCACTCCCCAGTTAGCATCCTTCGCCTGCTTCACTACTTCTATGGCCTCGGTCACAGTTCCAACTTGATTTACCTGAATATGCATAATGATATTAGACATCAATTCTAATAAAACAAAAGGTTTCAATAGTTACTATCAACGGAAGAACCCTACCCTAACAAGCCCAAAAATCAGAAACTTCACAGCCATCAAAAAGATTTAGACTAGGCATGTCGAGGGGCGTTCACAGATTGGGTCCAGACGAAAACAAACCAAATAAGACAATTTGATTCAGTTTATATGGTTTTCGGTTTGGTTCGGTTCTGAAAATTGCTAAAATTTGCTTTTTGATTTTTGTTTGATTTTAACACATTCTTTGATTGAACCAAACAGAAAACCAAATAGTAATGTTTTATATACTTCTATCTAAATCATTTATTAAAATTTTTATATTTATAATCAAATCTTGATCAAATATCAACACATTTTTTAAAATTCTACTTTTATGATCAAATTTTGTATAACTTTCATAATGATTCAATTTTGATTTATTAAATTATGAATTAAATTATATAAAAAAAGGAAATTTAAAAACTAACTGCAAAACCGAACCAAGAGAAACCAAACTGAATTAATTCGGTTTGGTTTGGATCTGTTCCAGGGATAAATCAGTTTGGGTTGGCTGTGAATTTTTTTCAAACTGAAAAATTCGGTTTGGTTTGATAATTGCCAAATAACCGAACCAGACCGATCTGGTTGCACCCCTAGACATGTCCAAGGTTGACACGACAATATAGAAAGCTCCACACTTATGGGTATACCACAAATTAGATGAGGTTTCAGTATCAGCATACTTCTTAAGGACTACCAATTTGAAATTCATCTGCCTCAGCTATTTGGATTAGGTCTGGCCCACATATTTTTGAAACATGAGGACATGCTTTGCATGGCCTCTCTGGTGGGGTTTTAAGTGGCAAAAAACAAATCATTCTTCTATCTTACTTTTTGTTTCCTCCAATATCAGAAAAACAAATCATAAAACGAGTACCTTAAGAAGAAGGGCGTTGCAAGTGTACTCATTTATTGCCCGTTCTATGCGTTTAGGATTTGACATTAAGAGGTCATCTCCGACAACCTGTGAAGCAATTATGGCATGAGCAACTGTCCTAACATCCAACAATCAGAAGCATAGTACTTTTACCTGACATAAACCAAGGGCAGTGAATAATTTTGTATGCTCCCAGTCATCTTTGTCAAATGGCTGCTCGATTGACACAACTGGATATTCTGATAGACGATGAACAATTGTTAGTAAGAGGCATCCAGGTATTTCCAAGCAGTAACAACATACAAAATGACAAGAAAGACAAGATAGTACCAGTACAGAGTTGGGAGTACATCTCAATCATATCTTCTCCTGTCTTGAAATTCTGCCCTACTTTATTTGGTGATTTGAAGTCCAAATCATATTTCTTTCCTAACAAGAATGAAGAAAGATAAGGAGTTCACTTTGATTGCTTTGTTTGGTCAACAACTAGACACAAAGAACCAACTATTCAAAGGGACTAGGAAAGTTCACATGCACATGCTAGGAACAATAAACCTTACGAATTAGTTTGATGAATACATAATAAATAACTCATAAAAGATTAATAATATGAATAGTTCAAAAACTACAATCTGACTATGTTCTAAAAAATTCTGTATTTTTTTTTGAATGGCATAAAAGCATACCAAAGTGCATGAAAATTTTCATTCTTACCTATGCAAAAATCAGTGGCGGCAACATCAATTGCCAACTTGATCCTTCCATTATATCCTGCTCTGTCAATTGCCTCTATGACAAGATCCAAGCCTTCAGAAATGCTGATATCAAAATAAACTACTTTAGGAGGTTAAGGATTGAAAAAATAAGTAGCAGTGAAGTTCTTTTTTGTGAAATGATAGCTATTATTTCCTTAAGAGTTTATTTTCTCGAGAATGAAATACATTTCTCATGATTGCATCAATGTATAGGAATAATGAATACAAATGTACTTGCCCAGAGATATTAGGAGCAAATCCACCATCATCACCTACATTGCACCCACTTGGACCATACTTCTCAGAGATAATAGCCTACAAAGTACAAGAACAATAAGCACACCTTTAAACAATTGGAACAAGTCCGGGATCTCAGAGATTGCATTAAGATACCATACTATAAAAAGCATTGAAATTCAAAGTTTATTCTGACAATAAATTTCATGGCATCACTACTCATTAGATTTCTTTAAGTGTCAAATAAGCTAGACAAAAATGAAAAGTTGAAGGCTACAATAGAAACTGATAGAAGGCACCAAAACTTGACACTTTGCTATATAAGAACACAACAAGAACCATCAAATTCTTATAGCACGCCTAATATACTGTAAAGATAATGAAAAAAAGGGGAAAAGAGATGTTCTCACAATGGCCTGCAAATTGTAACTTAAGTTTTCTACTCTCAAAACACACTATTTGTGCAGTAATATGAGAATAACATTGTATAACTTTGTATTCGTAGGACTAGTAAAATTACCTTTAGGTGATGATAGGTCTCAGAACCCATCTGCATTGCTTCCTCGAAGTTACTTGCACCAACTGGAAGAATCATAATTTCCTACATATTATAAAATTTTAGCGTAAGATTATTTCAAGAAAAGGAAAAAGTAAACAAAAGCATGCCACAATGTACATTTTATCTGAAGCCTCCATCATAAATCGATCTTATAGAGATCAAGTCAACAAACCTAAATAAACTAAAAAGCTAAACAATTTCTTAATAACAGCATAAAAAGTAAAGATAAGTATGGCAAATTTTCGTATGTAGAAGATTCCACATCAACAAATTCATTTGAGAGATAAACCTTAGTTACTGAATATACATAAAAACAAATAAAGCAATACAAAATACAAGACCATCGAGACATGCTTGGTTTACACCACAATAGTTCAAATAGAGAATGCTAATCTATTATGGATGCATAATCTGGAAAAGTAAAGGTCATACTTGGACAGCCAAATTATTGCCGGCGTGTTTTCCACCACTAATGACAGTAATTGCCGGAACAGGAAGGGTTGTACTGCTTTTACCTGAAAGATCTGAAATATGTTTATACAGAGGAGCCTGCAAAAATAAAAAGAATAAGAACAAAGTTCAATAAGGAGAAAGCAACTTGCTATAATTCACGTTGTACCTCCTTTTCAGCAGCACCAGCTTTACAAGCAGCAATCGACACAGCTAACATAGCATTTGCTCCAAGCTCGGCCTGAAAAGTGTTTGTCTACCTCTTATATTCTGCTGCTTAGGTAATATAAGCATGTAGGTTTAGTGGAGGCGAGAACAGCTATTGCGTGATAGTAGAAATATCTTAATAACTATAGCAAAGGTGAAGAAACAATCAACCAACAAAAATAAGCCGATGATTAACTAGCTTATAATTCTTGAAATAGACATAACAAAACAACTCGATCATTAGTTATATCCTTCTGCTTCCTTTTCTTTGCTTGAGTATACCATTTTCACTTTTAGCATCGTCTGCTAGCTTTCTTTCCTTTAATTTTGTTTTTCTTCACTCTTTCTGGGTGAGGAATTGATGAAATAGATGCACAGAGCACATCGGAAGATAAATGAGCTTTAACATTCAATAAACTCCGGGTCATGCTAGTGTCTCTAATTCTCTAAAAAGACTAGTATCTCTAACAAGATTAGTATCTTTCAACGCAAATAAAATTCTAATAGGAGAAGACATGGGGATGTGCATAGAACGCACGCTAGTATTCTTAGATTAACAAAGTATGCTAGAATATATAGCAAGAAAGTGCTAGTCTAAGGTTTTCCACCTTTTAAATATTATTCAATAGATAATAAAATCATTCTGCTTGGTAAAATAACTCTTGCCTTGTTATCTGTCTTATCCAAGTCTATCATGGCCTGGTCAATCTGGGATTGGAGTTGAGGATCCATGCCCATCAAAGCTTCAGAGATCTTGTCATTTATAATGTTCACAGCCTTAGAGACACCTTTTCCAAGATATTTTCCTTTATCACCATCACGCAACTCAACAGCTTCATACCTGGAAGCAGTAAAATAAACAGATTATGAGATGATTAATTGCAATTCGGTGTATACTATTTCAAGTTAAATTCAGTATATAAATCCCATTCTTTTGTATAAATAAGCATATGTAAAACCTTAAGTAAACGGTGAAAAGAGAAAGAAACACTCAAAATAACATATACATGTATTCTTACACACATTAGCATGTATAGTAATTTATATTTTGATGCCTCAACAAATCTAATGCAGGGAACTATCTGCATCGCATAAGTATGAGAGCTCCAACATAAACCTCTATTTTGTGGGACAATAAAACAAGAAGAGCTACGCAAATGACGCCTGATTCTGTCCACTAATATTTGCACAAGGTTCTCGTGTCTCCTAGGCAACTATTCGCAACTCTCTAGCAGATAGCGTAGTGGCATCAATCAGAAGAAGACCCTTTTGTCTACGGAAAATTAAGGATCACTTTGCAAATAATACTTTATTGGTGATAAAGCATGCTCATTGGCATTTTGAGGTAAAAAAGAAAAAACACTACATCAGTTATAATGCCTGCAAGTAGGATGTATATCAACATAATCGTAGGTGAGAAAACAATCCAATCGCATTACAGGAAGCAAGGTGGAGAAAGGCACAGAGGTAAAATCCCGGTCCATAATGATTATGCTTCAAAATTAAAAGAGATATAAACAGGAATAGAGATCTCAATTACGCCGTCTGTGAATTTAGTGTGAACTCCTGGTTATGTGGAACCTATGAAGTGTTAGAAGCCATGAAAAAAATCGAACAGAGAGCGCAGCGCAGCAACAAAATTTAGCATTTAAGTTTGCAACTAGTGATAGAACATAGAAACAGAAGTTGCCATCTCGTCATGCGATGCCTAACTGACCATAAATATCCACTTCTTCTTCCAGGCGTGATCTCAACCTATCCATCCTTAAACGATGCAGAATGCGGATAGTGACTTTACAAGAAGGCAAAAAACCGGTGAAAACAACAGGGTAATAGTAAAGAGATCGACTGACATGCCGGTCGATGCGCCGCTGGGAGCGGAAGCGCGGTACATGCCCTTGTTGGTGTGGAGATCAACCTCCACGGTGGGAATCCCTCTGCTGTCCAAGATCTGCCTCGCTCTGATCTTCGTGATCACTGCTGGAACCGCCTTCTTCATATGATTCGACTGCCAAAAAAAAAAAAGGAAAAAAAATCAAACAGTTGAGACAGAAACAGAGAGAGAGAGAGAGAGAGAGAGAGAGAGAGAGAGAGAGAGAGAGAGTTGGTGGGGAAGAGGAAGAGGAGGGTGAATTAAAATAGGAAGGGGACGGACGATGAAGAGGACGGGATCGGGGGTTTTGGCTCGGACGGCGGCGTTGACGGCATCCTCGATCTTGCGGGAGAGCATGTGCCTGTCCAGATACTCCTGTACCGACATTTTTTTCTTTCTTTCTTTTGGTTTCTGATTTCTGATTTCTGATGTCTTATCCCCCACTCCCCACCGCCGTGGATGCCGATCTCGTCCTCTCCGAGAACGGCGAAGCAGCTGAGTCGAGATTTTTACAACTTAGGCGAGAAAGATAGATATCAAATACCTCGACGACGAGGCAGCGGCCGTGGCTGCCGAGGGAGCAGCGTCCGAAGACGGAAGGAGCGAGGGCAGTGTTGTGCGCTCCCGCTAATCAAAACCGAATGGCGCTCGCCTCCCTAAATTTATCGGAAATTTGCACTAGTGCCCCTCGTAAGTTCTTACACAGTATCGCGGGCGTGGGAAGGCCTGCGTGCACACGGTGCACCACGTCGTCGTCCGACGCTCTCCTCCGGCCAAAAGAGGCGCGCCTCGAGTTCAGGTTCAGCTCGTCAATTTAAGCTAAGTTCACGCGCATTAACATATATACTGGAGCAAATTTTGTTTCCGGATTTTAGCGTAGGTGCTTGGTAAAATATAACCATCATCTTAAATTTGCCCTTTTTTTTTATTTGGACACAAAAATAAATAAGGAGTGCATTTGAGGATTGCTTTTCAAATTTTTTAAAGGTAAAAATAGCATTTTATTTTTTTAAAAAATAAATATAGCTAAAAATATAAAGTAATTAAGTTTCTGTCGTAAAATTTTGAATATCAATTATCATAATTTTAACCAATTACGGTGCATACGGTTAGTTGCTTTACAAAATCTGTAGTGCTACCTTCATGCCGTTTGGTTGTGTGGGTTGAGCACTTGGGCTGACGTTTGGCTCGAGACGAGAGGGCATCTGGACGTGCTCCGTGCTCGAGTTGCCAGCTCATATTCTTTCGTTGAAGCTCCGATCTCCCTCCGTTTCCGCGTTGGGTTGGGCCCCACCTGACCCACCCATTCTTAGCTGTCAAGTAACAAGCCAATCAAACCGATTATCAACCCATTCATGGCAACAATGAAGTGCTGATTGACTGGAGGAGGAGCAGAGGCGGACCCTACGATCCGGGGCGGCCTAGAGGGGGCAGATCCACTGGGGTGTCGAGCTGGGTCTCCTCTCCTCCGTCCTGTACCTTGTTGTCTCTCTCTCTCTCTCCGTCCCTCTCCCTCTCCGAAACGATGGAGCAAGCCCTTCTCTCAGGTACCATCTCGTGCTCTCATTCTCCTCACCCTCCGTTCCTCGCACGTGCTCAGACTAGGTAGCTCGTTCTGAAAAAAATGAGATTTGTGTGGAGCGACGGTTGCGACCGAAGCTTCCAAGAGCTAAAGGAAAGGTTGACGACGACCCTGGTACTTGCCTTGCCGACGCCGCANAAAAAAAAAAAGAAGAAAAAATGTTGTCTCCTTTTTGGGTCGTGTCGTGCGCGTGCGTAATGCGTATGTTAGGGAATATCAGGAGAAGAGAAGAGGGAGGAGTCATGGAGGTCGTACCAGTACCTGGGACGGACCTCCTCATCCCTGCGCGCCCCTCCCTACTCCTCCCCTGCGGCGGGTGCGGGGGAGGAGGTCAGCATCGAGGAGATCCGATCCGCCTCCGCCTTGTCCTCCGATCGCTACTACCCGCCCTCCATTCACGGCGCCCTCGTCACCTCTCCCGAGCCCGATCACCCTCGCATCCCCCAAGGTACGTATTGTACTGAGCATCCGTCTCTCGCGCTCTTTCGCACCCACTCAACTGCTTGGAATTGTCTGTTTCTTTCCTGTTTTGTTATTTTTGAGGTCCCTAACTGGTTAATAATGAGAAATATATAAGTTCCGTCAGTTTGCGACTTCTTCTTGATTCCAGCTTCGTTTAAACGGCATAAATGCTTCAACTGATTTGCATGACCATGTTGCATCAGCTTCATCAGTTTCATCAGTTTCATGTATGTGCAAAGTGTTCGGCAGATCAAGCAAAATTAGACAAAATAAGGCCAGGCCTTAACTAAAGCAACTCAAAATTAAATCCCTTCATGACCATATTGATCTCATCACTTATGATAGCAATAACTTCACATTGTCATGAATCAGAGTCGTTGTTAATCATCAGGGACTGTTGTCTTGTCATGATACAGGCACCATCCAGTTGCTACTGCTGCTGCGCTTGGGTTATCATTACTATTATAATCATGATAATGAACAGCAGTTGCTATTTTCTCCTTATTTGTTACACGGTTCATTTCCTTTATTTTATTTGAGATCGTTTACAGCAGATCAGGCGATTGTCTTTCAAGGAAGGTACGGTGAATACCAGCCTGGATACAGTTCCAAGGAAGTAGGGAGGTAACAGCTAAATGTCGATAAAAACCAACAGAATGGAAATGTTTTCGTTCCCCTCAAAGTGATGACAAATTCTGTTTCTTTTTGGTTCCAAAAAGTCAACTCATGGAAGTGTGGATGTTTTCCTCCCCCCCATTTTTCCTTCTTTGCAGGGAATATTTGGATGAGGTGGAAATTCGGCAACTACTAATTGATCATGTAGGGCATCGTTGTTGTTGGGGGAGTCAACCTGCTAGGAGATGGACGATATCTACCATTGAAGACTGCAATGTGTATGTTGGAACACTTGAAACATTCGTGGAGGAGAGGGAAAAAATAATTGAAAGAGAGCCGTATTTAGGTGAGAAAGTTGATGGAAAAGATAATGGACTGGAAATTGCAATATGGGAACTGGATCTGAGATCCGAATTCCCACTCCTCTTTGTACCTCAAAAAGAAATCAGGGTTAAGGTTCCTCATTCTGACATCATTGAGAAGTGCTCTGGTAAGATCTGTTGACATATGCTTGAGAACTGCATATAATCTGATAATTCCGTTGGTAAAAATTAAGATGTTTAGTGAGAGTATCTAGAGTGAGAGTATTTAAAGTCAAGTATGTGCCTTGACTGCTAAGATAATAGAGGTAGCATCAACAGATGAAAAAGGGTTAACAGGTAGCTTGACTGCAGTGAAGAGTACGGGCAGCCTTTCTGAAGAAGGGGGAAATTAAGTTGGACTATGTTATTTAGGCATCTTACTGTTGTGATGAACTTCATAGCATTAATCTTAATCTACACGTGACTAGGAGTATTTAAGGCTTTTCCAATTTTCTTCCAACTTAAATTGGGAATTCATGGAACTTAAATTTATCTTATTGTTATCCCTTATTCTCTTTCATTTTCTTTTTGTGTGTGTGTGTTAATAAGAGCTAATTTTTTCGTTTACCTCATGAAGGACATCCATTTGTAATAAATAGACACCTAAAGTAACTAAGCAGGTGCTTACATTATATATGCCCTGGTAGGTTGTTCTTGTAAGCTTTTTTTTCTCTGTAACTTTTGAATTACTCACGTATTCACGAGGGAATGGCAGACTGTGAAGGACGAGGACAGATAGCTTGTCCTACCTGTAATGCTGGCCAGGAGCGCAGAACTTACAAGGAAAATCAGATGAGTCAGTGCCCTGCATGCTATGGAAGGGGTCTGATTGCTCATAGAGATGGATCTGATACAATGTGAGTTGCACCCTTCCACTGCAGTAGTAGCAAATGATATGTCTCGAGTAAATGCTTATCTTGCTTGGACTTTGGACAGATGCACAAAATGCAGCGGGAAAGGAATGCTGCCATGTGCGACATGTGGATCGCGTGGGCTGGTAAAATGCCAGGCATGCCAGGGGCAGGGCTCCCTCATTGCTCGTAGTATTGCCCTTATTAGATGGTATGTCATGATTCCTTTTTTGCCATGAGTTTTCTATCGTTTCTCAAGTATTTATGCATGTCTGTGAACCCATATGTATGTTCTCAAACATCATTTTAGCTTAAGGGATCTTACAATCACCATTTTACTAAATTTTTCCAAAGAACCTTTGGTACTTAGAGTTGGCCAAAATTCTCTTGAAAATGCCATGATTTTGCCAATTTCTTCATGGTATCCTACCTTAATCTAGCTTCATGTAGATTACCTAATGATGCTGAAAGAGTGATACTTCTCCACAAGCAATTCCATCCATCAATGATATTGTCTCTCTAGCGACTAGGAGGAATTTTTTAGTGGGGAATCATTATTCAGCTCATTTGCAATTGCAATACTGTGAGCCATACATTTGTAACGAACTTCCTGATCTTTTTTCCCCCACTTCTTTTACCTGTCCCTGTTATGACTACCCTTCTAAAAAACCATCTTAACCCACATGCTTTAATTCTCCTTGTTGGCTTTTGGGCCTTATTGCTGCATCGTTTTTAAGAATGATCTAGCATCTAAAAGAGAACTGCAGCATAAAGACAGTTTGGTTGGAAATTCTACTACTGTATTATTGAATCGCATAGTCTGAAGTCACATTCACTGTGCAATTCATCTATGTCCTATATAGTAGCTAGTTATATCATGTGTGCTCTTGTATCAGGAGGACGCTCTCGACTAGGAAAGTAAGTGCTACGAGCGGTGCTGCCTCAGTTCCTGATGAAGTATTTCACAGAGCCAGAGGGGTGCAGCTGTGCAACATCCAGGCCTACCAATGTACTCCCGCTTTCTTTGCTGATTCCTATTTGCTTAACAAGTTCTCTTCAGAAGTTATTGCAAGCCGTTTCCCTGTTCCTCCCGCCGCAAGGATCATATCTGAGAGGCACGTTATATCTGTTGTGCCCGTCACACGGGTTACTATGTCTCATCGCAACCGTTCCTTCGGCTTCTACATTATTGGAAACAGCAGAGAGGTTTTCATTAGAGACTATCCTTCAAAATTTTGCTGGGGCCTCTGCTGTTGCTTTGAGTGGTTGAAAGTATGAGTATTTTCCTTCTTACTATATTATGGTGAATTGTTGAT
This sequence comes from Ananas comosus, assembly GCF_001540865.1. Taxonomy (NCBI): domain Eukaryota; kingdom Viridiplantae; phylum Streptophyta; class Magnoliopsida; order Poales; family Bromeliaceae; genus Ananas; species Ananas comosus. Next base: position 10,794,303 of record NC_033638.1, on the reverse strand, counting down.
CGCTGTGTCAGAGAGTTGTTTGATACAAATAATGTGATTTGCATAAAAAGTACTTCCCATGTAAGGCAGATACTTGTATAATTGGAAGTTAATAATAAGCATCCCCCTAGACGGTTACTATTTAGCGCCTTGATTGAGTTTATTCTCTCTAATGCTGTCTTATAAAAGAATGTTATTCCAAACACATCATAATTAAATGTAGAAGAAGAAATTTGATCTAAAATATTTTATGCCGGAGTCAAACAGTTATAGTAAAATACTTAGGATTCAAACTTAGAACTTTGGATACAAATTATTAAGTCATTAGCCAATTGTTTTAAGGGCGGTCGTCGGTGCCATTTTTACGGTTGAAGGCAGCAAAAAGTAGGCGTTCTACCGCCGACTATTGGTGATTCGTAAATAAATTCGGCCTGAAATGTCCAGCAAAAGTAATCTCGGCATTGGACCTGTTTCATCAACGGCTTTAGTTTGTAACGACATAAAGCTGTTTCCATCAGGGCAAAGAAACTATTTTAATTTTTGACATTTTTTTTACCTCCCAGAGGCGGTCGACATATGTGGCACCGGGGGGTCACAAAAATTTATGCTCTTAAAATTCTTAAATTTCAAAAAATCTATCGTGGAGTATTTTCTCTTTGTTGTTTTTGTGCCAGACGAGTATAGATTCTATAGAATGGAGAGTGGGAAATTGGGACGAGTTTAACTTAGTTATTATTTTTTTTTAAGAGATAGGTAGCATGCTATCTGCTTCGTTTATTTCGTTTAGAAATAAACTTAGCTGAAAATGTGAATCAATTAGGATTCGAACTTAGGATCTCGGATATCAACAATCAAATTTTTTGCCACTTGCACTAGAGGCGGCCGGTTTAACCTAGTTATCAAATTACTCGGAACCCATTAATGCAAGGAAAATCACAGTCGTATACATCAATTATTATTATTCGAAATAAAATAAAAAGTATCAATTACTTCATAATTATCTGAATAAATTAAGAACTACTCTTTGTGACGCCAACTGTTCTTTTTTTTTTTTTTCACTTTTACTCGATCGTCCACCACCTTTCTAAATTCGGTGGGCTTATATCTCGCATTATTTTCTTTTAAGAAATATTTTAAAAAATATATATAATATATTTTTTTTAGATAGATAGCATACTATCTGTTTTATTTATTTTATTTAAAAATAAATTTAGCTGTAAATGTGAATCAATTAGGATTCGAATTTAAATTTTCGGTTACCAATCATCAAGTTCTTTACCATCTGCTTCAGGAACGATCGGTAAAATGTAAAAAATTACTATTTTCCTGATTCACTTCACGATTGCGCCGTAAATTAGAATGTGCTGGATGGCTCCAAACACGTCATAGGTATTTATACGGTCCTTCCGGAACGTTATTTCCCCGGCGCTGATGAGAAGGTGCTCGACGCGTCTGGTTCCTTCTCTGGTCCCCGGTCATTGTAAAAGATCTTTTCAGCGTCCTCCCAATCAACCCGGTTTGTTGTAGAACCCTCTCGAGAGTCGAGACTCGAGAGTGCACGAACCTCCCTGCCTCGCTCGTTCCTGCTATAAATAAAACCATCCCCACCTCTCCACCACCAGTCAGAGAAGCGCGCGCAAAAGCATCCGCAATCGAGAAAGCACCTCCCCTACGCCAACAGCAGTCTCGTCTTCTTCTTCTTCTTCTTCTTCTTCATTGTAGTAGTTGTTGTAGGCTTAAAAGCTAACAACCAGGGAAAGAAAACAGAGAGAGCGAGAGAGAGAGAAATGGCGCTGATCCCCCGCAGCAACATCTTCGACCCCTTCTCCCTCGACGTCTTCGACCCCTTCGAGAACTTCTTCCCCTTCGGCGGCGGCAGCAGCGCCCTCGCCTTCCCGAGGCTGGCGTCGCCGTCGTCGTGGGCGGTGTCGTTTCCGAGGGAGACGGCGGCGTTCGCGGGCGCCCGCATAGACTGGAAGGAGACCCCCGAGGCGCACGTGTTCCAGGCGGACCTGCCCGGGCTGAAGAAGGAGGAGGTGAAGGTGGAGGTGGAGGAGGGCAACGTCCTCCGCATCAGCGGCGAGCGCACCAGGGAGCAGGAGGAGAAGACCGACACCTGGCACCGCGTCGAGCGCAGCAGCGGCAAGTTCCTCCGCAGCTTCCGCCTCCCCGACAACGCCAAGACGGACGAAGTTAAGGCCACCATGGAGAACGGGGTCCTCACCGTCACCGTCCCCAAGAAGGAGCCCGCCAAGAAGCCTGAGGTCAAGCCCGTCCAGATCGCCGCCGCCTGAAAACAAAATATATAATTATAGGAAAAATAATAATAATGAACAATAATAAGCATCTCCATCTCCAGTCCGAGTCCGAGTCTGAGTTCGAGTTTTAAATAATCATCATCATCATCATCATCATCATCATCATCATCCTGTTATGTTCTTTGCGTCTCTTCTACACTACTTTGTCTGCACTAGTATTTGGGTCCGTGTTTCCTGTGTGTTGCCTTTTGATTTCCGAAGGGTTGTCTCTGGTTGACGTCATGCTCGTCTTGTTACCTGTCTTTTGGTTGGTTTTCCGGTGCATCTGTAAGTAAATTGCAGTTAGTAGCAATAAAGTCTTTTTCTTTTCTAACCTTTCTTTCAACTTAATTTCAATCCATCCTTCTGCATCTGTGATTCAGTGCGCATTGTAATCGTAGCTGCCGTGTATCTCAGATGCTTACATAGAGATGATGCTATGCAACCGTAAGTTATGGGGATTGGTAGCGTCTCCTCGCGAGCTAATGGTGTGCTTGCTAAGAATGGTTTATTCTTTTTGTTTTCGTGCGCAATTTCATATTGTGGATATATTATAATGAGTCTATTATGATATATATTTTGCAATCTCATCAGAATCGGAAAAGTGTATCCCTATATATTTTTATTCAAACTCCATTTTGCTTAATAGTGTTAGGTGGCCTTCAGTGCCAAACTGGCTCTTAAACCATCAAATGAGAAGGCTGCCTTATTTAGCTAATGGTGAAGGGATTGTGCGCTGATTGAATAGCCTCAGTGGCCATGCATTCCAAGTGACGGGGACTGACGAGCTGAAAAGAACAATGTGGCATAATTTTCAAATATAATCGCAATGACCGATGTTCTACGACTTTCGTGAGAGCTAATACAAAGCAGGTCAACAATTTCAAATCCGAAAAATGTGCAAAAATATCTTATTCTAGTTGTAACTGGAAAAAAAGGGTGAGAGAGGCAAGAGATATTGCCAATTAATTTGAATAATAATAACTATGAATTTGATAATAGTTTCCCACATAGTCGACAGACAAGGGTCGAGAAAAATTGAGCAGGAAGACTAAATGCGTAGCTGAACCTACAATATATCTGATGACCTGATTGAAGATAAATTTACCAGAAAAGAACTCAAAGATCAGCAAAGACATGATAGGTTTTGGAATCAACCACGATGAGTCTCACAGCAGCAACTGCGGCAGCTACCGATAAGCAGCCAAAGGCTACAACGTTAAGCCAGTGCCATGTCTTCTGCAGCGTCGATAGCTTACTCTTCTTCACCTTCAAGTACATGTGATTAGCCAGTACAAATGTGAGAGGGAATGTGCTCAAGGCTCCCGTCAGGCTCATGAAGTCTCCGAGAAATGGTAACAAAGCAGCTACTAATGTGTTTACAGTAAGGTAGCCGCCCCTCACAACGATCCTAAATGAAAGATTGTGTAAGGAAAATGCATCCCCTTTTCCTCTCCCATACTTTGTATCCAGGTATTCGTATGTTGGACTAGCAAAGATCTAGCAATAGAACCAAGATTCACAATTAGTAAGGTCAACAGAAGGAAAAAATGACTGAAAACTTCAGAACAGTGTGGAAAGCTCAGAAAAACCGATCTTGGGAATTCCAACTGACATATTCTTTTACTGGTTCTCGTAGGATGCAAGCAGAAAATCGTTCAGAATTTTAGATTGTTAAGTTTGCTTTTCTCCATATTTGCTTTTGTATTTGGTTTTTCTTAAAGGATCTATATTGATATAAATTCTCTTCCCCAACCAGCTCCCTCTAAAAATTAAAAAAATAAAGAAAGCAAGTTTTTCTCTCTGTCCCTGAATAGAATGGAAGTAGACTGCAAGGAAGGATGAGGAAATGTGGAGTACATGTAAAGCAATAACTGTTTGGAGAAAGGCTGCAACATTTGCCGCTGTTTTAACCCAGAGTGGACCGCTGACGCTATTGAGGAGATATGTTGAAGTTGAAGACCCATAAGCCCAATATCCCATAAAGGTGACAGCATACAAAGGCAAAGAACCAATTGTGAATTGAAATATTAGTGCTCTCTCCATGTTTCTAACGACTGGTGGTCTTACTGTTGCCTGCAGTGGAACAAATTATCTCAGCGGCAGTTGGAACTAAAATTTTCGTCTTTTGCTTTGACTGTATAAAAAGGCATTGGCCTATCTCTAGTAAAGTAACAGAGGCCTACACACATACACAAACACACAATCTACAAAGACATGAAATCAACAAATTAAGAAGCAAAGAATTTGAGCTCAGAAGATAGGTCACATGTGGCCCCAAGAATAGTCTTATGTAAAAAATTTGGCCCAGCAGAATACCAAATGCCATCTACCACAAATGAACATGAATCATAGATCATCAATCTTAACAATGTAGGTAAAGAGGTTATCAAATATATATATTTAAGATCAAAATGGACGATACTACTTTATGGGACCTTGGTAAGCCAACCTGAATCTCTGGTAGCATTCCCGTGTTGTAAGCAAAAACAAGACTGGCAAGAGCACCAATGGTGTTAAAAATCTTGCTGATATGTGACCCTGGGATGCTGTAATCACGAGGAGCAGCGTTTATCCCTGTATGCCACAACAAAAAAAAAAATGTATGGAGATTATAAAGCATCGCCTTCCTTAATAGTCATTTTTACAGAATACTGTTTACCATCAAGCAGCTGTCGAAAAAATGAGAATATATGTTTGTACAAGAAATTTCTTACATCCAAGTATAGCAAGATACACTATACTACCAGAAACATCTTAGAAATTTCTCGGCAGTAATCTTTTGTTCTTATCTAGATATATTTCAAACCTAAAAGGAGCAAAAAAAGAAATGAATAAAATGTAGTATCGGACATGTATCATTTTTGACAAAGACACAATGAGTTGTCATACTGGATCTTCAGATACTAATCTGGATTTTTTGATCAATGATATACAAACTAGGCTAGCTTCGCATAGATTACTGCACTGCCGCATATACACAACCAATAACTACTAATTTCACTTCAACCTATGAGTGTTCTTACAAATACAAGTTCTATGAAAAAGGCAAAGGGCATGGTCATTATTTTAAACTAAGATGATAAAGTTCCCTCAAGTGCAGTAATATTGCGAAAGTACCCCAGAAGAAGAGATCATTACGGTTAGAAGAAGTGCGAGACAGTTGGAATAGTACGTACCATCCCTGGTAGAGAGCACGAATGCCGTAAAGATGTATATCAAGCTGAAAAAAGTCGAAAATCCAAGCCAAATTCTCAAAGCTGATAAATGCGGTATTCCAAAGGCAAACAGAGCACAAACAAAGCCAGAAATTGCTATGCAGTAAGGAAGCTTTAGAAGACCGTCATTCCTGTAGAGGATGTATATTGCCTGTAACACAGAAACGAAGCAAAAACGAGGAGATGAGGAGCGAGGTTGAGAAAGGAAGCTACGAAGCAAATACAATTTAGAAAATCGTTCTTCCTCTCCAAGTATAAGGAATTAAAGAATTTTGTGCGACCTTCAGCGCCTGGCCAGCTAGAATGATAAATCCAGTGTTGATCATAAAGAGGTTAATATACTGCAACGCCCACGTCAAAGCGTACATTCTTCTGCCTGCAAATAAGCAGCGGGCAGTCGTAGATGACACATGATCAGAATAATTAATTCATCAGGCAATCTTAAATTACTGATCGGTTGGTTTAATTGACAGTGGTTGCCTACCTGGAATTTTACCTGACTTGAACCATGAAATATGGACAAGCCAATTAGATTCATCAGGCAATCGTAAATTTCTGATTGGTTGGTTTGAGGCTATGCTAATGTCTGCAGCAAAAGAAGAGAAGAAAAATTACCGTAGATGTAGCCGGCAAGGTCTCTGTAGCGAATATGGCGCTTGCCGCCGACTTCATGGAGACGAGCTAGAAGAGCGTTGGCATAGAGGGATATTGCTGCGGCGAGAAGCAAGCCGGTTGTACCTGCTATCCAACCCAAATGCACCATGATTGAGCCCGCATATCCCAGCACGTATGCGCTGTTCACCCCCGTCGTCAGCACGAACCCCACCTGATACCACGGATCTAAAGAAAACAAACCACACCGGATATATATCTATTTATAAGAGCTGCGCACTGACCGATCGATCATCCGTTATCAGCAAGAAGCAAATGCGCGCGGTAGCGAATTGAAGTGAATATATATATACAAACACACACACACACCATGGCTTATCTGATGCGCCGTATCGTCGAGTGTCCCGTCGACATCGCGAGGAGAATTCTCCTCACGATCCCCTATCTCTATAGTCGTCGTCGCCATTAGTGAATCCGCTCCTCCGCGTCGCTCGGCCTCTCTCTCCCTCCGTGGGGATTTGAGGCGACGGAGGGAGAAGAGGAGGAGGAGGAGGAGGAGGCCGCGGCGGCGGCGACGATGATGATTGATATATTATCCTCCTCGAATGTGGAGGAGGCTGTGATTGGATGCGGAGGTGCCCATCCGCGGGTTCTCATCATTGCATGCCTGCGCCAGGATGCGGGCTTTCAGCTTTGCCGATAAAGGCATCACATCAGGATGGAAAGGACGGACTTCGACGTGTGTGTTATCTGTATCACCAATAATAATAAAAAAAATAAAATATGAAAATAGCCCAATCACGTAGCAGCTAGCTTACGTGATCCACTTTGCATTTTGCACGGGATATATGGGTAGGAGGAGTACTCAATGGGAAAGTTTGGAGGGATATTATTGGGAACTGCGGATGGCCTCTCGCGCCGCTTTCCGTGCGTTCGTTGCTGAGACGGCGCCAAACCTTCCGTGTTTGTTTTTTTTTTTTTTTTTTTTNTTTGTGTGTGAGAGAGAGAGAGAGAGAGAGAGAGAGAGAGAGGGGGGGTAGCACGTTATCCGTTTCATTTATTACATTTAGAAATAAATTTAGCTGGAAATATAATTCAATTAGAATTCAAACTTGGGTCTCGAATACCAAGTATCAAGCTCTTTGCCACTTGCTTTAGAAACTGTCGGTCAAATCTTTATTAATTAAAGTTAGCAAGAGGAGACTAGAAACGACAGTTTGATTTATTCGCCCTCCAATATTACAATTTGGGATTCTTAAATTCTTCCATACGATCGAGATCGAGATCGAGATCGAGATCGAGATCGAGTTCGAGTTCAAGTTCCAGACCGAGACGGGCACGATTCGCTGGGTGGGATCGTTGCGTATTGGCCCCGGGCGTCGTTTCCTCGGTATGGGCTGTTTGCGGGTCTAGGTCAAAAGCGTACATATTCTTTGAAGATCGGGTTATGGGCTGTATACCTTCGCGCCGAAACGTTTCATGGGCCAGCCCACCAATTCCTCCAGTCACAGTTGGAGCCCAGAAGGCCTTCCACGGCTGCTCCTGCCATCCCTTCTATATTGTAGCGAATAAAGCACCGGTGGAAAGTGGAAACCCTACCCTAGGGAGGCTTCTCTCAACCTCTTCCTCCTCCTCGCTCTCTGGCCCCTTGTTTTGATTGAGGACTCGCTATTAGTTAGATCTATGAAGATCGTTATATATGCTTTCTGTGTTTTATTGCTTGTCTGTGAATTCAGGAAAGCTTCTTCCTCGTGCTGATGAATTTAACGAGCTCTCCGTTCTAGATCTACAGTAATAAGGGATTTTTCTTTGTACCACAATGGTTGGTTTCAATCAAAACAAGTTTTCTTTTTGGTTTTTTCTTTCTTTCCATCTTCATCCCTGCTTTGTTTTTTCTTCTTTTTTTTTTTTTTAACCCCGCTTCAAATTTAATATTTTTTATTTTTTACTTGTTCCCCTTGACTCTTTGTGATCTTTCTAGCGCGACCTCTAGCCTTTTTTTTTTTTTTTCTTATGTTCGTTTTAAAATTATTATGTTATTACCATTTCGAGAGAACATCCCTGATGATTTGCATCCTTATGTTATCCTTGCACTATGATTGCTAGTGAAGAAACTTATGGGGAAATAATTGGACTGAGATGTTCTTCTTTAAATTTTTCCTTTCAATTTCACATTTATCTTCTTTAAATTTTTCCTTTCAGTTTCACATTTATCTTCTTTAAATTTTTCCTTTCAGTTTCACATTTATGTGTCGTTGCTTATGCAGCTGGTCAATGATGATGTATCCTTATCTGCGTTATCTTTCTGAAAATCCTTTTTGAAGGAATTGAAGATGACTATGATACACTGAGATCTCTCTTGCAATACATTGTACTACTTCTCGTTGTTCTTTTTTTTCCCTTTCTTTTCGTTCGTATGATACCCCCTCCTTTTTCCAGTTTACAATAAATTTGTTACCATAGGATTCCGGGTATGACAGTCTCCCGTTCTGTGAGAAGTTGTAGTGTGAATTTTCTAAAAAACAAAAAGAGAAAAAAAGGAAATTTCAGTGTGGAATTTTGAGATGTTGCATCAATAATCGCAACCAAATTAATCTCAATTTCTAAATGAAAGATGTGTACGGTTATCTCTAATAACGATAACCTTAGATCATACCGACAACGAAAAAGAAAAACTTGCATATCATAAACAGCGGAAGAATGAGCTTCACTTTCTAAGGTGAAAGATCATCATCAGAAGCTCTCTCTCTCTCTCTCTCTCTCTCTCCATTATGCTATTCAAGCCATAAACTAATGCATAGGAAATGTTTTTGTACAGTTAAACTGATCTTCTGCATTTCTGGCCAATAAATAGAGCAGCAGTAATATCATCACCGCCAAAGATAAACCTTTCTTCGTCAGACACGAACGCAATTTGCATCTTACTGTTTTGGCTCTATTTTATCCCCATTCTGGCCTTTGTGCAAATCCTATTTCAATTCTTACACATTGTCCTTGCCTTGGAGAGATTTTCAAGCTTTTTGGTTTCTTTTGCTAAAATTCTAGCTTTGCAGAACCTATTAATTAAACCAAAGTTACTTCATGCTTAAATCTGTCTTCAGTTACTTTTAAATCTTGCGACCACAAAGTGTTAGCATTAAAAGAGTCTAAAGAAAATCATGATCACCTATAATCTTGAGTGACATGAGACTCGAGTGATTTCATCCTCGTTCCTTTTGTGAACTCTCATCAATGGCTAATAATGAAAGAAAAGGTACCCGGAACTCTGCAAGGGCTTCTAGCCCTCACGCAGTAGATGAAGAGTCTATCTTCTATGCAACCTCGGTGAGAAATTGGTGGGAAAAAAATTTGAATTCATCAGTAGCATGACCAAAGATTGCAAGCAACGGAGAGCAGAGAAAAACAACTGGAGTAAGAGCAAAACAGTAAAGATAAGAGACCTCCCTCCTACAGCACAATTCATTTCCATCGACCATCATTTAGCTTTAATACAATAATAAAAACTACCAGGCAATAGGCTAGAACTAAATATAAGGGAATACACTAGAACTAAATATAAGCAGAGTAACTAAGAACAGAAACCGTCCGCACAAGATTGATGCAAAATCTATGGCCTCCATTCACGAGGAGAGCACGGGACACAATAGCAGGAGAAAGAAACATAACAGTATTCAACACAGCACATTCTCATCTCCAACCTGTTGCTTCTCAACACTCTCTAATAACCTTGTCATCAAGGAGCACAATCCTCTCATACCCGATCTCTATTGGGTTCATTTGATACTCCATGGGACCTACGGGGCGCCGGGAGACAGTGGCATACCACATCAGCAGGGCTCCCAAAGCAGCAGCAAACACCATTGCCGCAAAAACACCCCAAGAATGAGGTCTTCTCGGATGGATCGGTGGGGGCTTCGCGGATTGCGCAAGTAATGAGTGAGGATCCAGAGGATCAGAGTGCATGGAATGCGGAGCTCCGTGTTTAACATGGAAGCTCCACGAATAAATCGTAGAATTGCCGCTCGTAGAGCTTATACCCACAAGCATCTTCTCCCTCCACAGCGCGTTGGATAGATCAATTGGGTGTGAAAGCAACAGATCGGCGGGCCTCGGATCGTTCAGTTTGCTCACCCTCACTTCAATTTTCTTTGTAATCCCGTTGTAATCAATCCAAGAATGCAGCTTCTGTCCACTGCTTAAAACCAAGTCGGAGCCTGAAAGTTCAGAGCTTTCAACGCCAGGTTTGGCACCAACATCGATTGCAACATAGTTTGCACTTCGATTACCGGAAGTAGGGTCTGAAGCTGTTATAAACTTCACCGAGATTAAACTGGGCGACAATGGCGTGCCGGATCGGAGCACATCCGTGGATTCAAGAGAGGCACTGCTCGGGGTTAGAGAGAACGCCAAGGAACCGCCATTTCTCTGTGAGATGGAGAAGACGAAGTAGGTGGAAAACCCAGGGTTTGTTCCCACGAATCTGATGGGTTCCCTGCACGCGATCCCCCCATAGCTCGAGTTCACGGGGCGAGTGACCCTGATCGCGGAATCGATGATCGCGGCGTCTCCGCTGAGAACGATTTGCGAAGCAAAGCTGGGGGATGCTTCGGACCGATCGAAGGAGAAGGAGAAGGAGAAGGAGAAGGGGGCTTCCGCTTTCTCTTCTACGGCTTCGGAGTATCGAACAGCGGAGACGAAGACAAGGGCGACGACGAAGAGAAAGGAGAGATAGCTGGAGAGTTGCGAGATCCGCATTTCCACCATTTGGGGCAAAAACGTGCAAGCTTGGGTTAGGGTTTGAGGAGAAGGACGGTGGTAGCTGGAGAAAAAGCCTGAACCAAAAGGGAGCAGATAAAAAGCACTAGAAGAAGAAACCACCTCTCTTATCTTATTCTTACCTGTTAGTTTAGCAAAACTTGATCTCCTGTTCCCGATCGACTGCGCCAAGCCGCGAAGCTAAGGCAAAATGTACATCACAGCTATTTTTTTCCATTGATACCTAAATTTAATTTTAATTTTAAACATATTTTAATGGATTAATTATTCCTTGGATTACCTGTTAGCTAAGCAAAATTTTTTCAAGTTAAAGCAACTAACCATAGATTTTAAGCAGGACAAATAAAGAAGCTGAGAGGTGCTGAAAAAAAATAGTTACTGTTGGAAGCCTTTTCGTAGTGGGCTATATATTGCGCCACAAGCAGTGTTGCGCTTAAGTGGGCCGTATTTGGGCCAAATATGACCACAGAGAGAGAGAAGTTGCAAACGAAATCTCGTGTGCAAGTTCAGGGCCCACAAGCCATGATTGAAAGGTCACGGACTAGATCCCAACATTCTCCGCACTCGGGAGTGAAATAAAATTGGATACACCGACCGTGCCTAGAGCAAGTGGCAAAGGATTTAGTGATTGGTACCCGAGGTCACCAGTTCGAATCTTAATTGATTCACATTTCTAGCTAAGTTTATTTTTAAATGAAATAAACGAAATGGGTAGCGTGCTATCTATTTTTCTCAAAAAAAAGAAAAAAGAAAAAAAAGAAATAGAATCGGATACAGATAGGTACGAGACCACAGCCGCAGCAAATCTTGCTGTGGTTCTTAAAGAGTGGCAGACTCCTTCACAATGTCCATCAAGAAAAATCGAAACAACAAATCACTGATCATAACGACGAAACAACAAATCACTGATCATAACGACGTGATGAGAATGAAAACCACGGGTCATCTAACGAGGATCTAATTAATAAATGATATTAAATGAAATATGAGCTGTGAACATTATGACAGTTATGGTACTTGAACAGCTCCACGCACATTAACTAACCTATTTATTCGTGGGCGGAACTTGTCCGAGTTCGCTCGCTCAGATTTCAAGCTGCTCTTCTTCAGCCACCGTCCTGTAACCGTTAGTGCATGAACACCTTTCAGACAAGAAAATGAAAAAGAAAAGAGAACTTACCGCATGAACATACAGCTCCCTGTGGCTGCCATGAACATGCAGAAAACGCACGCGATACAATGCAGAGTTCACGCACACAACTTACTATTATTAGCGGCTCTATTTTGAGTTTAGATGATCGATAATTTACATATGAAAGGATTCTCCTGAGAAGAACAACTGAGAGAGAGCTTCTCATCATTGCTATCGACTGGAAACTTAATTAATTATCATATCTTTTTTTTTTTTCCTTTTTTTTTTTTTTGGAGAAAAGATAGATTGTTCTCTGATTCATTCATAGAGTAATATGAACTTAGCCACAAGGATGAGATAACAATGCTGCAGAAAAGAGTCAGAATAAAATAAAAAACAAGTGAGAGAGAGGAAAACAGAAAGAGACAGTTTAGTAAGACTAATCCCACTGAAGAAGAGTTTTTCGAATATTTGCAAGCAGAGAGAGAGAGAGTCATTGTCTTTCGATCTGTTGAAAGATGACATTATTCTCTCAAGACAAGTTGTCCACCGCATGGCAACTAGGGAGGTAAGGCCTTTTCACCTTATCTAGACTCCTCTGATGCCTACTAGTGTGTCTCATAAATCTCGCATCTCTTGCCAAAAGGATGGTGTAAGTTTCGGCCCGTAGATTAATTAGTTAGCAATAATCTAATGTAAACGCAACAAAAATATAAATAGTCTACTATTTCTTGCTCACATCCACATAGTACATCCATTTTGTCGATGGTACAATTAATCTCTCTTTTGCATATTGTCTACTGGAACTTAATTATCAAAGAGATAATCAACGCTTAATTTACCGAACTCCAATTTGTAGTCAGCTTTAATTAGAAGCAGTTGATTACATCTTAGTTTGAAGTTTCTCGTGAACAACATATTTAGAGCATGCCTTTCTGTTATACATGCTTAAAAGGGAGCTGATTGCAGCAACTAGTGCACGACATCTACCAGACATTTATGATTTTCCGCATATCTTCTTCTTCTTTCTGTATGAAAATTATATTTATACTCAAAAAAATGAAGAAAATAATGCCAGATGTTTCTTCTGCAACCTAATTGAGGTCACAATGAACACGCAGACAAGACTAACTAGTGCATTGATTCCTTCTTGTCCTTGCTGCCACGCAATGGAAAAGAAAAGATGAGAATAGTTTGCTAATAACGTACTATAAACTGCGACTCCCAAAAATTAAGAGAAAAAGATTAAATTGTAGTGAAGAAGATATCTAACAAGCTATATCTTGTAAAGAAGAACATAAATGAATAGGCCTATATATGGGAAGTAAACCGATCTGTATTCACGGCTCTTTGCATCGTCACCGGCAGATATTGCCTGGTGCTGATAAAAGGATGCAGTTGAAGCAGCAAACGTCAGTAGCGAGAAATGGCTGAAGGAGGGATCCAAAAGGATCGCATGATCCTGTTTCGAGATTTTTCTCTTGCAAAAAATGGATCAATGCGATCCCTTTGGATGCTTCCTTGAGCCACCGTTTCCCCATGCATGACCATCTCTCTCTCTCTCTCTCTCTCTCTCTCTCTCTCTCCACACACACACACACACACACACACACACCACACCCACACCCACCAGAGAGTAGAGACGTAACAGATCACTGAAATGAATGGAATGTTGGTCCCCTTTAAAAGGATTAAGCGTGGAGGATAGAGTTGATATCTTCTAATGTGGAAGTTAAATATGACGTTCACTTACCATCTATTTATTTATTTTTTTGACTGTAGCTTGTTAAATATAAAAATGTTTAAAACACCGTTATCTAATAGCTTAAGCTTTTAGAGTACAACGGTTGTTTCATATGGTATCAGAGCAGGAGGTTCTGAGTTCAAGTAACGCTAGGCTCCTAGCATATTAATTAAGTCTCGAGCCCAGACGTGAGGAGGAGTGTTAAATATAAAAATGTTTAAAACACCGTTATCTAATAGCTTAAGCTTTTAGAGTACAACAGTTGTTTTAAACATTTTTATATTTAACATAGCTTACTGTGTAATTAAGTTCCCAAAGTTATCAGGAGAACCACCGCGAATCATATTAGCATTTAGTTTTGTACAGTAAAGACCAATCACTCTATACGTAATATTCTACTTTATCTTGTACAATATGTCATCCTAGCTACTTACAACATTTGTATCTGAATCACCCTAACCGCGTGAAATTGTTTTTCTATTTGCTTCAAGTATTTACGTGTATTCCTAAGTAGGTTGTTCATATATTGCTATACTTGTAAATAAGACTTTCCTCGAAGAATTTCACAGTTTTAGAAGCAAAGAAACAGAATGCATCAGCCAACAGGAGTGGGTTCCTAGCGAAAACTTAGGTGATAATATTATACAATTAGGTGGCATGTGATCTCAGAAGAGCCATCTTAATGACTCAGCAAGTCTAGTGCAATCATTTAGATGTCAAAGTGATTCCCCCTAGCTTCTAATTGATGCAGCCACCTTAGTAATCACGGTACGTCGATGGGCCGGCCGGATCCTAAGCCACTGTTGTCCTATAGCCATGACAAGCTTGTCAGATCAGAGTCGACGCAGTGCATATTAGCCTTTTTAGCATCTCAATTGCTAGCCTTTCAAACTGGCAACCATGTGCTGATTGTTTCCTTGGTCTATATTCTGTAATTAAGGTTAATAAGTGAACCCACATTAGTCAATTCAAATAGGACCTTTCAAAAGAAAAAAAAAACAAAAATTTGAAGGAATTTTTACTAGCTAGGACTTTAGAATATATCAAGTTTAGATATTCATCAATTAGATTCCCTTTTTTCCTCAGATAGTGATGCTGTGTTTAAACTATACTACACGCTAACGACCTATAAAATTTTAACCAACTTCATAAAGGATGCGTGAATAAAGAATATTGCCACACCGGTGTTGTCTGGACTGGAGTGCACTAGTTGTTCTGCTCAATTTATTTCTGCTGTGATTCTCCAGCATAATGTGGATGAATTCTTGTTCTTCCTTTTGGGTAAGCAATAAGGGAGTTCCCTGTTGAGCATTATTTGAATGATTTGATGGAAAAGATGTCGGCAATTTGACCTAGTCTATGACTGATAGAAGCCAGAGTAGTTGCAAGATCTAATTTACCAGTAAATATTGAAAAGTTGATGCTCTACAACAAACATCTCATTTGTTCCTTCACTTTGACTCCTCTATTTCAGTTCCTAATTAAATTCAGTGCAATTACCATGGAAGTGGAATAAATCATGCAGGCTGATATTGTCGGAGGTGACTTAAAATGAAGGATTCATGGTACAGTTGTTTGGGCCATCAAATGGGCAAATCACTGAGGCTTTGCTCACCATTTACTGGACATAAATGTTGATTCCAGCCTCCTTTTGCTAGCCAACTTTAGGGGCAAATAGGGCTCACTAGATGGAACCTGTCCCATGCTATTACCCATCATTTCTATATATCTTATTCAGTAAACAAATTATGAGTGGTGCCCGATCCCTGTCATGCTTCAATTGTTATGTTTCTCCATTTAGAGGAGTATCTTACTCTGTGGACCACCCCATTATAGTGGCAGGGACAGCTTTAATTCCACCTACATTGCACAACTTACCTGTTCGGCCTGACTTTTCGACTAACTTTTCTACTCGAGAAGCATGAGCTGAGAGATAAAGTCAAAGCCATTTAATTAGCTATATATGTTAGAGAGTGAAAAATGGGTTTCTAGATCTAAAAATAGAACCCTTAATTAATTTAAAACGTTTTTTTGCTTCTAATTACGAGTAGAAGCTGTTACGACAACTTTGGTTAAAAAACATTTACAGCTTTCCTAACAGCTCTTTCAAACTATCTTAATGATTGACCGGACAGTTGTCCAACTTGCGAACCGACCGTGATGGACAAGCTAGCTATATTGTAAAGTTTTTGCAGCACTAATTTTTAACAATTGTAAGGTATTGCCCTGTAATTTGTTATGGTGCTTAAATCTAGTGACTTAGCCTGTGCTGGTTGCAACGTGGTCCATGACTGAGACACATGCTGATTGTTCATAAGAGACATTAATTTTCTTATACTGGAGGAATCAGTGCCTTCACTTCTAGCGGTACGAGTTGCTTACACGTAAATGCATTCTCCATTTATTTATGAAAATTAATTTTAATACATTTCAGGCTAATTAATTTTCATTTCGTTTCAAAGGAGATATCTCTTGCTTATGGCGATTCAGTTTCTTATAATTACAACTGTAAGGAATGATCGATGCTCGCTCTCTTCTGGCAATATAAAGTATTGTTTAGAAGGCTCATGAGACTCGTCGACATGAATTAACATTTCATGAATAATCTCCACTTGACTCTTTTTATCTTTGTTTTTTCTATTTTTATATTCTTTATGGGTGGTTTGTTATCATTCCTCGTGTCCGCTGTTCTATAGAACCTTAATTACTACGGACAACAAATTATATGCAGCGAATGCTAAGAGATTGGTCCATGTGCATGATTCCTCATGATTGCAACAGCATCTTCTCTGTGTTATCAGATGCCTAACGCAATCTTCATTAATTCTTTTCTAATGCCTTTGGGTTTCAATACTACGCAAGATGTCTTGCACTAAGTTGCTAGAATGCCAAAAAAGGACTATGTTCATGGCCTCTCCACCAAGAAATTAACCAGTGAGATTTGCCTCAGTTTGAACTTACCTACACGAAACCACTTGAAGTACTCTTTCTTTCAGCTTAGAGTACTGTTGATTTAAGTCAGAAGAAAAACTTATGTACAGAGATGAATAACATAGAGGTCGATCGCCAAGTATCAGTCACTTCACTTACAAAAGTTAATTTAGAGATCTCTACATTGAGCTTTTTTCTGAATTCCTTAACATCATTGGAACTTTTCACTGCAGGTACCCCACCACTAAACTTTACAAAAGAATTTATTTGTTTCTTGGCACCTTAAAAGGAAAAGATCATTATGTACCTAAAAGGCAGCAAAGATGATTGCAAGGTTGGTTTTGCACATGAGCTCTATGCTAACATCTTATGGGAGAAGATGGAGAAGGTGGCCCTGCACTTGCTCTTACGGTGCTAGAGGAGTCAATGATGAGTACACGCTACCGATAACAAGCCAAAAATGAAATCACCGGCCAATACTGAAAATATCATATAAAATGTTTGAAAAATGTCTGCAACTAAAAATTTAAAGCTGAGTTAATCATTTGCCAGGATACAACTTCTAATCATTGATCATCAATATGCAATGTAACTTTTATCTTCTAATTAGGACTAGCTAGTAGAGGTGGTGCTTTAATTGCTACCATGCATGTTCTCCTTAATTTTCTTGTTTTTTTTCCGTTGGTCTTGCATATATGATAGTTGATAAGAGTGATATATATATTAGGGAAGTTACTTAATTACGGTACACTATCCTTACTTAATGACGGTACACTATCCTCTTTCATGAAAATAAAAAGATAAAAGAGAAAACAAACGCGACTAGGAGGGAAAATTTTTTTTGGAGGAATTATATATAAGACATACAATAAGCCAATTAACAGATCACAGTAGAAATACGGACCGTCCCTAGAGCAATGGGCAAAGGGCTTGGTGGTTGATACCCGAGACCTAAGTTTGAATCCTAATTAATTCACATTTCCAACTAAGTTTATTTCTAAATAAAATAAACGAAGCGGGTAGCATGCTATCTATCTCTTTCAAGAAAAAAAAAAAACA
The DNA here is from genome assembly GCF_001540865.1 of Ananas comosus. Lineage (NCBI taxonomy): Eukaryota > Viridiplantae > Streptophyta > Magnoliopsida > Poales > Bromeliaceae > Ananas > Ananas comosus. The sequence continues at coordinate 10,776,555 of NC_033638.1, read as the reverse complement.
GATCACAGTAGAAATACAAAAAGTCTCCGCTTGCTCTTTCCTTTTCCTCTTCATTTTCCCTTTTTCCTTGTAATCTCTGATTTCATGAACCTTATTAAATGAAATTTCGCTAACATCATGAGCCACTTTTGTCAAAATAAAAAGAAAAAAAATCGAATGTATATATGAAGATGATTAATGAGGTTTATTTCCAGAAGATCCCTACATAGTCCTGTGATCGATGAGGTTGTCTATGAAATTTTGAAAGAAGACGTAATTAAAAGAGTTCCTCACATGAGTTCTACGTGTCAAAGGTAGACCCAATGAACATCACTTTTGAGTCAGGATCAAACTGAAAGAACACCCATTTAAGATATATTAAACATAATGATGATGATGTGGTTCATAAGTGATTGCTTTTTAATTAAGGAACTAATAGCAAGTTGGTATTCTAATGATTAATTAGGAACCGAGTGACAATCGCTCTCGATGTGCTTCATCCTAATTAAAGATCTCTGCCCCAGTACTCCATGTGTAATCTACCTTTTTGAGTAATCCATCCAGAGCGGATGGGGACCCCATTATTGAATTTGGGCACCAAAAACATTGATTAGAGTGGTTGTAGTGATCAAAACATTTAGTCAAAAAGAAACACAATGAGATGACAAATTTTAGTGCAACTGGGCTTTTGAATAATCCTTTATTTGGCACCAACCACTGTTGTAGGAGATGGGGAGTCTCGGAGGTGTTTGTAATTATTAGATACCATGCACATTTATTTACTAAGGGTGAGCTTATTGATCATTAGTGATGATTAAGTTCTCCAAGACTCACTATAACAATTTTTGTTTAAAATGTTTCCTATTGTAGCCAAAGCAAGAAACTGCAAATTGTGACCAAGAAATTAAATTTGCACAAGATGCAGCACATCGCATCAGTTTGGCACACAATGATCGCAATATAGATTGATGGATTGGGCCGAATCCGGCCCAAGCTGGGCAGTTCGATTTGGAGCAGCGCAATGCCAAGTTGGGCTGCGTTTGGATTGGCTAATCTCATGGTCGTACCAAAAGTTCCGCTGCGCCCAGCTTGATCCGGCCCGTTCACGCACCCTTAATTAAGGGGTTTTCCTCATTCTTCTGTGCAGCTGATGGGCATGGTAGGTAGAGAGTTGAGGCCTAGAGGGACCACCAAAACCATTCTTTAAATATTTTTCCGTACCGTGGAGTTTTATTGATTAATGAAAAAGGATTTAATTACACGGTGGGCATGGACACAGAATGCGCGCCACCTCTCGAAGAAGGGGTTATATTTTTTTTTAAAAAAAAAACCCAATGTTTTGAGTCCTCCATTTGCTAGAATCTTTGATAAATTATTAATATATATATATTTACAAATCTATCATAATATTTAAAGTCTTAGAAATATACATATATATAGTAATTAAATGTGAGTGCACCAACAATATGTAAAAACAAATATTCTAGGAACAGTAGCAGTACTGGAAGGAAGAAAATCTTAATTAAGATCGGAAAGGGCGCGTGTCGATCGCAGACGTGCGCCGTTCCTTGGTGCAGTTTGTTTGTTGTACATGGCGAGCATCAGCAACCCGGATGGCACGTAAATCTCTCTAGTCTCCACCCACCCCTCCCCACACCCACACCCGCAGTTCTTTCTCCCATGCATTAACCCGAAAAACACCGACAAGCTGAGCTGTCCGACCCGGTGGTAAGATCGAAAGTGATCGGTTTGATGAGCCACACTCGTCCCTCATCTCCGATCGGACGGTCCTCGTTGCTTCACCAACCGACGTGGGGCTATTTTCACACCAGGCAAGCTGCAAGCTGCAAGCTGCAAGGCGCAACCACCCCGCCCCCATTCCCCCGAAATGTCAAGATGGGAGAAAAGAGCGACCGGTCCCAATATCCGATATTAGAAAAACAGCAGCTAGCCGTCGTTCTCGCATCCAAATCAAAAGCTAAAGATATATATATATATATATATATATATATATATAAATTTTCAAAGATTCCTCTCTCCGAGAGATTGGCAGAAACTGTTGCACGCACCCGATGATTTGATTTCATACACCAGAACCGGAAACAAATACTGTTTTAGTTGTATAGTTATAACAATCGATCATTTCTCTCTTTTTTTTAATTTTTTTTTTAAAGAAACTAAAATTTTGAATAATTTACATTCAACATAAGGCTTTCTCTCTTTTTCTTTTTTTTTTTTTGGTTTTGGGGGGGAGGAGGTTTTGAAAAATTGACGGAAGGAAAATAAATAAATAAATAAATAAAAAGAGAAAAAAGAAAAGAAAAGAGAGAAAGAGGGAGGGAAGGAGAGCGTGCGTGCGTGCGTGCGGCCACGACGACTAAAGAGAATGACTGATGATCCGCCTCAAATTCTAACTGTGCGCCAGCTGCATTCTGATTAATTGCATGCCCCCTTCATTCTCTCTCTCTCTCTTTCTCTCTCTCTATCCCTTTCTCTTTCTCTTCCGATCATAGTGCATGGAGTCCACCACTACAAACAAGGCAACTTAATTATCAAGGCAACAACAAAAGAAATTAAAGAATAGAAGAAGAAGAAGAAGAAGAAGAAGAAGATACAGCTAGCTAGGGTGGGTGGGTGGCAGCTCCTCGTTTCGATGAGGAAGCTGTGCCCGAATCTGGAGAGAGAAGATGCGCTGGACACGGTGCTGGAGGTGCCCATTCCGGAGGAGATGTTCGCGTCCGCCGGCAGCAGCTCCCGATCGGGAGGCAGCAAGCACTTGGGCTGCACCAACGTCAAGGCCTGGATGCGACCCCACTCAGCCTCCGCCTCCGCCTCCGCCTCCGCCTTCGCCTCCGCTGCCGCATCCCCCGAGCCCCACTCGACGTCCCTCGCCAGCCGCGGAGAGCTCCAGCTCATGCTCGGCGTCATCGGCGCCCCCCTCATCCCCCTCCCCGTCGTCCAACCCAACCACTCCGCCCCCCTTCTCATCACCCACCACTTCCAACAAGACCCCATCGTACGTGCATATATATATTCATTTTTTTGCCGTACGCTTCCAAAACTCGATCCGATATTGGGGAGGAAAAGCCAAAAAAAGAAAAAAAAAAAAAAAAAAAAAAAAAAAAAAAAAAAAAAAAAAAAAAAAAAAAAAAAAAAAAAAAAAAAAAAAAAAAAAAAAAAAAAAAAAAAAAAAAAAAAAAAAAAAAAAAAAAAAAAAAAAAAAAAAAAAAAAAAAAAAAAAAAAAAAAAAAAAAAAAAAAAAAAAAAAAAAAAAAAAAAAAAAAAAAAAAAAAAAAAAAAAAAAAAAAAAAAAAAAAAAAAAAAAAAAAAAAAAAAAAAAAAAAAAAAAAAAAAAAAAAAAAAAAAAAAAAAAAAAAAAAAAAAAAAAAAAAAAAAAAAAAAAAAAAAAAAAAAAAAAAAAAAAAAAAAAAAAAAAAAAAAAAAAAAAAAAAAAAAAAAAAAAAAAAAAAAAAAAAAAAAAAAAAAAAAAAAAAAAAAAAAAAAAAAAAAAAAAAAAAAAAAAAAAAAAAAAAAACGATTCAAGAGTGACAAACTGATCAATTTGTTACGTATATCTGTGTATATATGCAGGAGAGTTCGATGGCGAAGTACATCGTGCAGCAGTACATAGCGGCGTCGGGAGGGGAGGGGGCGCTGAGCGCGGTGAGCAGCATGTACGCGATGGGGAAGGTGAGGATGACGGCATCGGAGCTCAACGGGAACGACAGCGGCGTCATGAACGGGAGCAGCGGCAAGNGTATATCTGTGTATATATGCAGGAGAGTTCGATGGCGAAGTACATCGTGCAGCAGTACATAGCGGCGTCGGGAGGGGAGGGGGCGCTGAGCGCGGTGAGCAGCATGTACGCGATGGGGAAGGTGAGGATGACGGCATCGGAGCTCAACGGGAACGACAGCGGCGTCATGAACGGGAGCAGCGGCAAGAAGGGGAGCATTATTAATAGTAAGGGAGGGGGTCGCGCGGGGGAGATGGGAGGGTTCGTGCTGTGGCAGAAGAACCCGGACCTGTGGTGCCTGGAGCTGGTCGTGTCCGGCTGCAAGATCAGCGCCGGCAGCGACGGCAGGGTCGCGTGGCGCCAAACGCCGTGGCACCAATCGCACGCCTCCAGAGGCCCCCCGCGCCCGCTCCGCCGTTCTCTTCAGGTGCATGCGCCGCATTAATTTAATTAATTAATTAATTTAATTAATGCTAGCTGTCTATCTTCTGTTTCAAAAATTTTATTTATTTCTTTTTCTTTACGACCATTTATCCGACTTTAGCTAGTACTTCTTTTTTTTTTTTTTTATGGTAAACTTGGCATTTCTCTTGTTCATACTAATTGAGGATATTCACCAATATTATTATTCAAATACATGATTTCTTTCATCAAACCGATCGTTCCTAGAGCAAGTGGCAAAAGGTTTGATGGTTGGTATTCAAGGTCCCAAGTTGGAATCCTAATTGATTCGCATTTTCAGCTAAATTTATTTATAAATAAAATAAATAAAGCGAATAGCGTGCTACCTATCTCTCTCAAAAAAAAAAAAAAAAACTATTCAAACACTTGAGAACCTCTTATTAATTAAATCCACCTTAATTTCTTAGTGGTGGAGAGGTGCCAACCACGACACTAATTTCTTCTTTTTCCTTTATTAATTCTATGCGGGCCAATTATTTCATCTGACCCGAATTACTTTTTCGTAGACTGTTTGTTTAATTTAGAGAAATGCCAAGTTCAATACCAAAAAGGAAGTTGGCCCTTGGAGAATTACAACTCATTTGGATTGAAAATTTAGTGTTGCTCTTTGTCTTAATTTAGTTCTTTAGTTAGGTTTAAGGCAGGCCGGGTCGAACGCGTGAAAAGGATTAACTGGCCCGTAGGTCAAATAATCACTCGCTTGTGGAAATAAAATCTAATTAAAACATAGAAATTACTCCAATTATTTTTAGTCTGCGTACGTACATGTGTGAATGGGACTCCCCAACGAGACGTGCAAGCACGTAGCAAAGATTAGACAAAGCACATGGTTTGGTGGGCGTCGCCCATCCCCACCTACTCAGCGCGATTATTGCATTGACACTCCAATTTTTTTTCTATTTTTACCTCCTCCGTGTCCGTGGGGGGCCGAGGCAATGGCTGTTCAAAGGACGAATAACAAGAGTTTACTTAAATTGGCTTTCATTTATTCATTTGCCAACCCACTAACAAATTGACGATGCATAACAAGGATAGTTGTTCTTCTCAAATCTTAATTATTCTGCAATAACTTCAAATGTACATGTACTACTGTCAATTCCAGCTAATCCTTGAAATGGCGCTACCTCTCATTTCCTCTAAATGCGGAACTTTTCTAATCATTGTGACTTCAGTTTTCTTACTATTACCTACTCCGGCAATCATCGCAATGGTTACGTGCAATTGCGTAATTATTCCAGTAGTCATCCGGAGTGTCGGTGAATTTACTGTTTGATTCCTGGGATATTTTATTTTTTCTTTTCCAATTTTCGGGTAACACGCTAACGCTTCACTAAACCTAGGAGACGATGCATTAATTACGGTGCTATCTTTTGTAGCGTCACCACCGTCGAAACAACGACAAAACGTAAGCCCTGTTGCTCAGATTGCAAACTGCAATGTCAGTCGGGATCGATCACCTTGACCTCCTTTTGATTCGTAGCAAGCTAGCTAACACCACCTTGTGTCACTTCGATCCGACAGGGCCTCGATCCGATGTTGACGGCAAATCTTTTCTCAAACTCGTCGTGCATTGGCGAGAAGGCTGTCAACGGCGAGGACTGCTTCGTGCTGAAGCTGGACGCGGAAGCTGCCACCCTGCGTGCGCGGAACAGCAGTAGCGTGGAGATCATCAGGCACAGTGTGTGGGGCTACTTCAGCCAGCGCACAGGCCTCCTCGTCCAGCTCGAAGACTCCCACCTCCTCCAGATCAAGTCCAACCACGGCAATGTTTACTGGGAGACCACCATGGAGTCCCACGTCGAAGACTACCGCCCCGTTGACGGCATCAATATTGCTCATGCCGGGCGCTCTAATGTCTCGCTTTTCCGGTTTGGGGATAACAACGATGGTAATACGAGAACACGCATGGAAGAGACATGGACGATCGAAGAGGTGGATTTTAATATATGGGGACTCTCCATCGACTGCTTCTTGCCGCCGAGCGACCTCAGGGAAGGAGGTAGTCAAGAATCAGGGCAGAGCAACGACGTAAAAGTGAAGAATCCTGGAACCCCACTGCCAGGTAGGGTTCAAACAAACGGAAGGATTGGACCGTCCAAGGTTGCTGCGATAGATTCAGATGAGCAGGATTCGACGTCAGAGGAAGAAGGACAATCATGACGATTCTTCGTCAGTAAAGCGACTTCAACAGTCAGATTGTAAATATTGCAGCTTACAAAATTTTGATGGTGGCTGTAATTAGAATAGCTTGGTCTCCGGGCACTGGAGTAACATTTAGCTCTCTTGAGCTCACTGATGCTCTCTTCCACAACTCCTAAACTTGTCCAGCCACTCAAATAAAGCTCAGTTTTTGACTGCTTGAAATGCTCGCATTTTCTGTTAATTTTCACCAAAATGATCCGCAACAGCATCCCAAATGAACAATTAATTTGTATATAGAGGCGACTCGAATCCATCTGATGAGGTTATTTTAGTTGTAATAATTGCTTTTGCGTCTGTTAGCTGACACCTGATGCCTCGCTGTTAGGTAATGTGATTAAATTGGCGTGTTGTTTGTATTCACATATGTCTCGTCGCCTCTTGTCGCCCTGGACCAACCAAATTATACAAATGCTTCAGTCAAACCACCTACCGAGAATTCTCTATCTGGAGAGTTTAATACAGCCATCTGCCATGCGTTTCAATAGAGAAATTGCCTACAATACACTGCGCCATATGATACAGATAATCTCTATACAGGTAGGTACATGGTTTTTTTTTCAAACAGATCCGCTTGTAATGTTAAAAAGGACAATATAATGAGGCTTAATAGGGTAAGCCATGTCTTGGTAACAAAAGCATTTCTCAAAAAGGATAAGCTACTTCCATGCAGTCCATCTCTGACTATAGATATAGAGTGTATGGTACATGAGATGCAATTTGAAGTCCATACCTCTTAATAATATAATGGTAAGGTCATTAAGCTCGCCCAGCAGGAGAAAGAGGCGGATGGTTGGATACATTGTCTTGATTTCTTGCAGGACTTCTCTATTCATGGCATGCAAACACACGCTCCTGTACGCATTGAACTTCTATTTGTTTGGTATGGTTCCTGCCGTGAAGCATTGATATAGAAATGGCAAAAGCCTGATGAAGAGAGATGGATGCCTTAAACTCAACGGTATACAGTCCTTCCTTAAAAGAAACCATGTTGAAAGCATGACCCTCTTTTCGATATCTATCCTGAAAGATTAAGTAGGAATTATCAGTTTTGAAGTACAATTAATAACGGGTAATCAAGTAGAAGCCTAGAAGGAATGATAAATATAAAAGCAACCTGAGTGAACAACTCGAATTGCTTAGTGCCATCCGCATTACGACAAATTGCGGCAGAACCAGAGCTCCTGCACTCCTGAGAGCTATCAGTAAGTACAGTTAGCATGCAACCCTCATCCCAACCGCCACAATCGCATGCTCCCCCTGATTTCCATCTCTCGATCAAAGGTGATGGTTCTCCAGAAATTGGCAAGCCATGGATGCCACTTGGAAGTACTACTAAGACACTGCTGCTCTGCTCAGTTTGCAAGCTTCTTAGCCGGCACCAAGAGCATAAATTTGTAGCTGAACTTTTCGGCATTGAATCTGCATTAGAAGTTTCTGGCAATTGTGAAACCGTGCTAACAATGGCTGCAAGTTCTGTATTAAATCGGGAATCAGCAGGCCCATCAGATGTGGGTGTTAGTTGAAGACCAACCAAAACAAACTGCTTCATAGCATGACAAGTTTTCAAGTCATAGCACATTGACTGGGTGCACGAAACCTGTATCTCACCAACAATGGTGGAGATCAACTGTTGCTTCTTACTTTTGTTTCCTGATCTAACCCATGCAGCACTTCTCCTTTTGCATTCTTCAACAGTAAATATTGTATATACACATTCAACACCATCCTTGTCAGATAAGCTTTTCTTTCTCACAGTAGCGGCAAGAATATCACAGCCGCCAGATGAGAACATAAACAAAGGCATACCATTCTTCCAAGCCAGCTGCAGAAGTGCTTGCCTTGTTGATGCAGCTTCTTTCTTGCGCTGAAGGTGTAACTCACTGTTGTTAGGAGCATTGCTGGTTACATTCAGAGGATGATTGGAGTTGCTTGACTTAAGAAAATGCTGATTTTTTGCAGAATCGGCTGGAGGGGAAAAATAGATATGGTCTTTAGGCTTCAGTAATGGATCTAGCATCCTTCTCAGGGGGCTACGCCTCCCCCTGCTGTTTGAAGCTGCTCTATCTCCGGCACATTTATCTGCACGAGTAACCGACTCAAACTGTTGAAGAGATGAATGGTCCTTAAAACTAGAACTGCGGCTCATTTGATTTTGTCCACCAACTGCAAGATGATTTGGTGATTTCTTTTCGACAGCAGCTGTCGATTTTACATCACACTGACCTAATTTATCAAGTGCACTAGCAACAACTAGGTTTCTCTTTCCATCGTTATCTTGTTCTTCAGTGTTTCTTGAAGTGCCCTCACTCAGAAGAGTGCTAACTGCATCAGGTTCTTCCGCCAAAACAGTACAAGGGAGTGGACAGGATTTTGGAACGTGAGAACATTGATAGCTCCTTTGGATATTTCCTAAAAGTTTTTCGGAGAAACTGTCTTGAATTTTTTCTAATTCCGTCCCATCATTACAAGCCACAGAGCTCACAAGCCTCTGTTGAAGATGATCCTTTACATTGTTCCAGTGGGGGAAGCTATCCATCTCTCGCCACTCTCCATCTCTTGTCGCTCTCTCAGTTCTATCATCTTTAGCACCCGTCATCTTATCAGACGATGAAGTGCAAGAATCTAAAGATAGAGGCACATTGTGAAACCTAAAACCATCAGCACCTAATTCATAATCTGAATCAAGATGCTTGTCATTTACAGCAAAAACATTTGACGATGAAGGCCGTGGATCCCGAGAAAATGTGGCATTTTCTGAGTATTTATGCAAGAAATAAGTTTGCCCACTTGTAGCAGAAGAATGTTGAAGGGCAGTCTTGATCATTGATTGCTTTCCCTTAGGGGGCGCATTGCACTCGCTACCGCTACATGGAGTAACCCTATTACTGCCATTTGTCACATGTTTCTTGTGGTACGTCCATCTCTCGAGAAGGCCCCAGTCCATAACTCCAAAACTCAATGCTCTCTCTTGAATGCCGTCCTCCGTCTCCTTTCTCCGGAGATATGATGGAACGTTTACTCCATGTTTGACTAACTCATCAATATCAGTCGCCTTCCTCCCAGGCCATGGTTTTGAACTTCTCAAGGGCATAGACGGGACTGAGATCCTTTTTGCAGCATACTTTACTGAAACTTCTTCTTCAGTGATCTTTCTCGATTTTACTACTGCGAATTTGTCTTCATATTTCATGTTCATGCTTTTAGTAGGAGTTAAGACCTTTTCCTTTCTCAACTGATGCCGTAGAGAATTCCTTTTGGCCTGCCCATTGTCAGCCATTACTGAACCGTCTTCATGCGCTGCTTTGTCTACTTGCATTTCAGGCAGCATTTTGCAATTTAGCATGGCAATCCAAGTTATTTCATCTCAACAACGTCCTTGATATACGCTTTGTAAAAATTAATAATTGTAATAATCCAATATCATCTGAAATGACGAGACATTGAGGTCTGCATATGCTCCTCTGATATAAGCAACTGCAAATAAGATATTAGATATAATAACTTCCAATATGCCACTCCATATTTATAAGGTTGTAAAACAAGATAACAGAATACAACAAATACGGAGATTGTCATAGATATTTTTTCGATGCAACTTATATTAGATGGGCAATTCAAGGTATTGCCGACTCTAGAACTACAGACCAAAATCATTTTAACACTTGAGGGGCTTTAACTCGATAAAAGTTTTTAGCACTAACTGAATCTTCTTCTCAAGCTAACTTACATTCTAAAGCACCAGTTTCACAACTGACAAAGTCTGAGAGAACATCAAATGGTCCTGAGTTTTGCTATTTGCAGCAGATGGTTAATTAACATCTAGAGGAATACAAACTCATTCATTGCAATTACTAATTACTGCGTTTTGATTCTCACGAACCGCTCCTCTTTAACTCGCACAACCATCCTCACCGCACAATCCACGCCAATAAACTAAAGAATCCAACAGCCAAAATCCCTAAGCTACTCCAAGACTACTACTCCTTCATCTACAGGAATTCGGTGTGGATGTGACGAAATTTAATGATTAAAAAAGCGGCGCACCGAAATAATCAGGAACTCAAAGAGAAGAAGAAGAAGAAGAAAACGTGATCTAACAGCAAGCCCTACCGATATCAACTATAAAAATCGAATAAACAGACGGGTAGGGATTAGGGAACGAAGCCGGCCTACCGTACGAACCGAGAAGTAAGCAGATAAAACGGGAGAGAGAGAGAACGATCCGCTCCGCCGCGTCGCCCCGATCTGGGGTTTCCCAACTTCTCTGAATAAATAGTAGCTATTCCCTCTTTTCCCCTCCTCAAAATTGGGGAAAAATAAAAAAAAAAAAAATAGAAGAAAAACTAGGCTTGAGATCCTGAGCTTATCACGAGCAGAGTGGGGAATGAGGTTGCAGTAGAGTGGAGCAGAAGTGGAGTGTGGAGTGTGGAGTGTGGAGTGAAGGAAGAGAGAATGGGGTTGGGGGGGGAGGTGTGGAAATAAATGGGTTGGGATTTAGCTTTTTGGGGGTGCCTGTTTCTCTTCGCGTTTCTGCTGTTTTTGTTGGCGCTGCGGTGACGAGAGAGGGACAAAAGCACAAAAGGCCTCGAAAAGACAGGAGGGAGACGGAGGGGCAGTGTAGACTGTAGAGTGTAGAGTGCAGACTCAGCGAGAGAGAGAGAGAGAAGTCTTTACGTTATTACTTTAATTAATTAATTAATAAATGGGGCCCACGCAGACGATGAGGTCATTTACTGTAGGGCCCGCCGGCAACGTCACGCCAGCAGGTCTCGGCCCGCTTCCATTGGCGGTCTACCGCCCTCGTGATTCCCCTTGTCTCGCCGCTGCCGTGCTGTAATAAGTAACAACCGCTATTAACCTTCTTCCATTGACAAAAAAAAAAAAAAAAAGAAAAAAGAAAAAAGAAAATTTCATCACTATCCTTCCAAATAAGTCTAATATCATGAATGCCCCTATAAAAATTGAAATATCATAAATAATCTTTTAAAAGGGAGAAACTTTCAAAAATAATCTTTACACTAATTTATTATCAATTTTGAATAAACAACAAACAAAATTCCAACTTTGCCCTTATTGTCATTACTATCTTAAAATATTTAATTGACTATAAAATCATTTATATTTTTATAAACACTCTTTTAAATTTATCATTTAGAGATAAGTTTTTTGTCAATTAAAAAAATATATATAATCCTGACAAGTTAAGCTAAAAAATAAAAAAATCAATTGAAAAAAATTTAGCAAAAAATTGTTTAAAGTATTAATTGACTCCTTAAATTAAGGTTAAACAATTTATTCAAAATCTAGGTTATTTATAAATTTAAAGAAGTTAAGGGCAAAATGGACATTTTGACTATATTTATGATAATCTAAATATTTTATCATTCTATAAAGAGATGAATAGTAAAGGTAAGGGTATATTTGAAACATAATAAGTATTTATAGGGGTAATTGTGATAGAATCAAATTTATAGGAGCATGTATGATATTTTTGAAGTTTAGAGGGGCACAAATGAAATTGACCCAAAAAAAAATTTCATAATTGATATTTAAAATTTAAAATTTAAATTCTAATTAATTCTTATTTTTAACTAAAATTATTTTTTAAAAAATAAATAAAAAAAAAAACTTCTTAAATTAATCGGATTCGGATCAAAACTCGCTATCATCATATTGATAATAATAATTGGGAGGTGCTCCCTTCGCTCGCTCCAAAACACACCCCAGGAATTACCTAGTAATAATAATATTGAATAAATTCATGGAAAGTTTTGAAGTATTTAAATTATATACTAACATAACATGTCAACTGGCCCCAAGAAAAAATGGCATCTAATTAAGGACTTTGTTTGCTATCGGCCTATGGCTAACTCCGAAGTACAGCGTGTCGGCAGTCAGATTAATTTAGACTTGGAATTGTCAACAATTACAGGAGTGGGAGATTAAAATAAAGTAAGCGCGCGCATTTGCGATTTGCCTGCACAGCTAGCTATAAAGAATCCGACGGCATCATTATTACTGTTCACGACCCTACAAGGTAGCGAACAAAGCTGTAGGAGCACATGGCTTGTACTGTACTTTTGCACTCCTTTCGAATGGAGTTTGTTGGCTTCAAGCAATCACCTCTACACCGTCCCGCTCGCTCATAATATTGTGTCAGTCACCGAAGAAGGGGGGGGGTGGATACCGAGTAGAAACAGGCCTATTCAAGTAAATTTATAATGTCTGTACACACGACGGTACCACCGAAAATAACTTTGCTGTTGATCATCTCAGAGCTGTGCTTGATACAATGCAAGGACTTTTAAAAGGCCATTGAAATGGTTGGTTGTGTTAAATCTGCGCCTCTGACCTCGCTAAAAATTTGCTACCTTTTAATCAACCAAGTTTGTGGGGACCCTCCTATTTAAGATGTTAGTTATATTCTCGCAATGATGAGGGCTAACCACCAAAGATAAATAGGCTTTGATGAGGCCTACTAAACACCTTTGTATTCTTATTAGACTACCATCACACCGCGCACTGGGAATATTAAAGAACAGACAGAGTACACATATTTTTATGCAAATGGAACTTCGCCGCTAACTATGACCAAGCGTATCTAATTCCAAGCTTAACTAGGACCAAAGGGATCAAATTCCAAATTTAGTTCAATAAATTATATTTTGCTATTTAGCCTCTATTATTGGGTTCATGACGCAACCCAAGGAAAAAGGGGGGAAAAGAAAAAAAGGAGCTAACCAAATGCATCAAGACCCAATTAAAAAGAGTTTTCTTCAACTTACCTTATGGATTGTCGGTTTGGTTCAGGCAAGCAAAGTGTGTTGGTCCTAATGCCGCCTCCGAAGTCCGAAGGCAGTTCTAGCGAGGAAGCCTCCTCCGTGAACCTCACTATTTTGAAAGAGCAAAATATAAGGGCGCTCTCACGCCTCTGTCCTATTACGCTATTGCAACTTAATCACCGTCCTTCACTTATGTTATATTTTCATCTTCCCACCGTTAGAAAAATCTGCTCTCGCAACACGACTTAACTAATTTCAACCAATTTGAAACAAGGTTTTATGCAAATTGTTTGGGCCGAATACTCTCTCTCTCCCTCCCTTTTTTTGTTTTTTGGGGTGCAGTAATAGTGATAGTTAACAGCCATCATCTGTTGTCTAATTATTTCATAAAAAATGGATTGGATGGACAGCAGATTAGCAGGTAAGTTATGATGGTATTAATTCTTGCTCCAAGCTGACCAGCATCTCGAAAATTTGAAACATCGATTATAATAGATGCTAGTTATTAATGACGATATTTTATAAAGCATCACTGCATGTTCATCAGGTTAGATGTCAATACTCAATAGTGCCCTCGCCCGATCCTTTTAATTGTAGGACCCGTTTGATAGAGATCACGCCGTGTGGGTTTCAAGTCAAATTGGGCCCATTAGCAGTTAAAGAATTAATTAAGAAAGCATTACAGAAAACTCACATGACCCTTGCATTAAAAAAATCTTTTTTGAAAAAAAAGGAGTCATACGATTTTCATAATCATTATCCAAAAAAAAAAAAAGCGAAAAAAAGAAAAAGCGTGAAATAAACTAAAAATCGGTTGAACTACATCACAAGCGGGGTGCAACTACTGCACAGGACGATGTGGTGCGCAAAGGAGCGTGCAACAATTTCTGGGCTATAGGAGGTAAGGATGACATTGGGCGCATGTCGAGCAAAAATTGTTTCTTTTTTAAATCATTTGGGCCTCCGCGAGGTTTCAGTAGTCCAATGGCTACAAGGCTGGGATATGGGCCGCACGAGCTAGCTTTGTCAGACCAGTGCTTCCTCCATTAAGGCTAAAACAGGTCATGATGCAACACTCATCAAGGAGCTTCATTAGCCTCCCACCACCTTATGTATATAAATTAACATGCATAATAACTGATAAAGCTATGCATATCATGTGGTACATAGAGCGAGTGTAGAGTAAGTCATTGATAGTCACAATGAGGTCTCTCTATTTGCTTGCGTTGTTAGTAATTGCGAGTATCATCGTGCTGGTCTGGAGGGTCGAGGGAGCCAGAGAATGCGGGAAAGTTTTAGCGGATAAAATGGCTCCGAGGCTGGCACCATGCCTGGCGGTGGCGTGAGATCTGCGGTCACCTGTTTCGCCGAGCTGCTGCGCTGTAGTGCACAGGCTCGGGCGGTCTCCGCGCTGCCTCTGTGCTGTCATGCTGTCCAACACGGCTAAGAGCGCCGGAATCAAGCCGCAGGTGGCAATGACCATACCCAAGCGCTGCAACCACGCCGATAGCTCCGTCAGCTACAAATGCGGAGGTGGGTACTTTTCTTTCCATCATAAACGTTTGGCTCGGCAGCATTAGGTTTCATTGCAACATAGTTTTTCCCTCGAGTTGAACTTGGTCTTCTTTGTCCCACATTGCAGGTTATATTTTACCTTGAAGAGCAGAGAGGTGAGGAATAAGTAGCGCTGGCAACCCGCTGGACACGGAATATGATATGCCGTGTGTAGATCCTTCAGCGTATGAATAAATAAGAGCGCCTTACCGTGTTACTATATATGGATGTGTCATATATGACTATTTTGTTTTGATCCATTTAGTGACCATGGAAACTGCTTCTGAAACTTTTGTGTTGAGCAAATGAACACAACCATGCGTTACGAAAACAAGCACGACGTCATGTTGTCACATGATGTGCCACTAAAGAAAAGAAAGCTACTAAGCACCTTCATAATATCAGCAATTCTTTTGTAATCATCAAAGTCCAAAACAAATATCTACATTTATTTTCCAATACTCAGTTGCAACACAATTGTCTGCTGGAATGAAAGTAACATACCAAACAATAAAAGGGTCTTACAGCCTCGCTTCAATAATTTGGAGGCAAAGACCAAACACAACCTACTACCTTGAGACAATCTAAGAGCAGTCTACAGCTTTCATACAGTAGAGACAGTTCATGTTAAGTCATTATCCTAAAACAGAACAGAAAGAATATATGGTAGATGGTTCCTCTAGGTTGATATCTAAAACATGAAAGAAGAATAAACTATTGCTGCAGGTTGGATGACCGGAGAGCAAAGCAGCTTTACCAAAGCACCTCCTGCATGCAGTTGTCAATAGTTACCTAGAAGAAAAAAAAACAAAGCAGTTGTTAAGAAATTGAAGTACACAAAAATTGAAAAAGGCAGACGTCTGGTCCACTAGCAAAGATCCAAGGTAGAAAATATTCAAATATCTGGTGAGGTCAGAAGAGAACATGGGAGTAGTAGTCTACAATCACCACCATCAAGAGCTTAGTCTAATAGCAATTTGTGAAACAACTGTTTTCTCTAGAAGCTTGAGATAGCATCATCTCCTAAGTAGTTCGCAGTTTTTTTTTATCAACGGAAGGTCACAGTTCTTTTATTAATGGAGGGTTACTATCATTGTGCTAGTAGTTCAAGTTTGCATACCAATTCCTTCTTGACTAAAATGAGGGCTATTCTAATTACTGACCATATAACAAATAATCCAATTATAACTATTAACTGTGAACCCTGAAAATGTATGTGAGACACTATAAATAAAAAAATAATTTTCAGTGAAAAATTGCACAGGTTGTAAACACTCTCAAGTACATGTAAAAGAACAATTACGCATCCAAAGAAAATGGCATCACGACAAATGACTAGAACAATTACTACCGCTTTACAAGAAAGCTAACACTAAAAATGACAATACTTTCTCCTAAGAGAGAGTATGCCATTATTTAGAAAAATAACAACAATCATTCTAAGGTGAGAGTATCCTAAACGACGGGCTCCCAAACATCCAAGCCTCGGTGGACAGCAGAGTAATGCGGGCAGAGCTTCTAGATATCCAACATAAGCAGAAGTGCCTCAAAGGACTTACACTTCTATCTACTCTTTGGTAGTCAATCTGGATTGAGCGGAACAACATAATCTTCCGAGACAAGGTCAACAATCCGACTTTCTTGCTTCAGAGTATTAATCAACTTTTGAGCTCTTGGGAGGTGCTTCGCTGAGTTTCAATTTCTGGTTTTTTTTGGGGTTTTTTTTTTTTTTTTTTTTTTTTTTTCTTTCTTTGGAGGCCTGACTGCCTCCATCACTGATGCTAAGTTCATTTACTCTTAATAAATGAAGCAGGTAGCTTGCTACCTTTTTCTTAAAAAAAAATGTTAAAATGAAGAAGCATGTGCAGACTCTATCCATATATATAGTTACTTATCATGGTGTGCAAGAGTAAGTATAGTGGAAGGACAAATGCAAGTTTAACACATTTGGAATGATGCTTAAGTATTGTATGGGCAATCCAGCACGTTCATAGCTTTATTTTCCAAATGGAAAAGATTTTGAGGACATTGGTTCTTATTTCCTTGATCCTCCTAAGACAAGCTATAACAGCCTGGTGATGCCATTGGAAACCAGAAAGGGCAATGTTGTCCTGGATACTACTTTCTGCACAGAAACAAGTTAATCAACTTCTGCTACCAAGTTATCCTACTAAAAATGACCAGTGCATTAACTTGGAAGCATGGTGCATGGTAGCATTCTTAACAAAAAATGGAGTTAAGTTCACCAGCTAGCATTCATGACATCTGGATTGACAGAAATAGATACTTATGTACTAGAGAAAGATGCACACAAATAATATCTTTAATATGAGTAACATATTAATTAAAGAGATGAAATTGAGCTCACAACTGCAACATACCTTCTTCTTTCAATTAGATAAGACTTTCTTATCTTCTTCAGTAGTAAAGCGAACCTAATCGAACAAAAATTGGAGAAAAATTGAACAGCTATTCTTCAACTGAGCGCTTTCCAATTTGTAAATATCATGAACTGAGAAACACCATACCTTGCCACCAATCACCTCTTGTAGCAAAGTTTGAGTTGTCGGAACCATCATCTTCATTGTTTTTACGCTAATAATTCAATACAGAAAGAAGACCGCAAATATTAGCAACTGAATTTAACGTTCTCAAGCATAAAATAGGAAAACCAAAACAGCGTGTCGCAGTACATTATGCAGCCAAGCATAGTTTTGTCATGTCAGAAATTGCCGTTAGAACTTACAGTTTTCGCGGTTACAGAAGTGCTACTAGGTGCAGAGCAGGCAAAAAAATCCCTGCCACCATAATGCACTGATGAGCCAAAATATGGTGACTCGATTGGCTCAGTCGGATAGATTGGTTTCCCATCTTTGTTCTGTGGGGTCGGGTTTTTGCTTGGGTTCTCCTGAGGTTTGCCATCTGCAAATATATGCACCATTTAATTCATTTTTGTACTTGAAATTTTCTTGTTGGAGAACCAATTACACTTACACTTTAGGCAAATAATAAAAGCAACGAAAACAAAGCCTCCTATAGCAGTTGATCGGGGACGATTATATCTATCACCTTCCCATCTTAACAATTATATCAAGAACAAATTTAAAATGCTTGAGATCAAATTCCGTCTCGAAATCCGGCTGACAAACTTCAGATACCGGGAGTGTATTATGCATGATCAGAAAAAAAAGGGGAAAAAACATATAGCTTGTTGGGGGGAAAAAAAGAGAAGAAAACAAATCGTTCTATAAGAAGAAAGCGATAATTAAAGCAAGAAGAATCCATGTACAGAAGAACCTTTGATAATGTTCTCTGCATTCTCAGTTTGACCGTCAGTTTTCATGCTGTTCTTCGTCCAGTACAAGTCCGAATGCGTAGTATCGCTTCCCCCGACCTAACACGACAAACCAGAAAATTAAATACTACAAAGAATTTGAGAAAGCAAACCGAGATCTCAAATGGACATTAAAAAGCAGAAACTCCCCAATGTTATTGAATGCCATTACACTCGTAAAAGCCACAGCATCCATCAATAGAATAAATTTAAGTAACAGAACATGAGTAACTCGCCACGTAACTGATCCCTATTAGATTAAACGAATTCCTAATACATAAAAGCCTTCGATGGATCCTCCCAGATCCCTTTATAATCCGATTCCGATCAAAGTTAACCACCACCACACGCACGAACAACACAGGATTAAGAGGGAGAAGAGAAGTTACCATTGATGACGGGGAGAAGACACTGGTGAAGTACCCGGAGGACGAAGAAGACGACTTTGAGGAAGTAGTAGTAGTAGAACCCATCGCCGCCGCCTCCTTGCGATCGACGACCCCGCCACCAACCGCCGATGACGACGATGACGAAGAATCACCATCTTTACCCCCTTCCATCTCCCCCCTTCCCCACGAGAAGCGAATCCTTACACCGAAGCTCCCACCGAGTTTCCTCCCCCGCTCTTTAACGACGCACTCTAGGGCTCAAAATCTGAGGCGATAAGGGAGAGGAGAAGAGGAGGGGGGTGGGGTGGTGCAAAGGGCGAGAGGGTGGTGGAACACGTGAAAGGGGGCTTATAGCGTAGACATGCGTCGGCTCCCTTCGAACAAGGCGCCATCGTTGTCGTCGCCATGTGCCGCCATTAAACGCCTCCTTCCACTTTTTTTCTTTTTTCTTCTTTTTCGCCTTCAAAATTTTTTAAAAAATAAATGCCGAAAAAAAAATGACCTATAAAGGATTTTCAAAAGACACTGCTCGTATCGATCGTTTTCGGAATAGTACCCACGTACTCCGTAAGTCCGTATATTACTTGCTTCACGTTCTGATCATACGGAATGGATGGTGCGTGGAGAAACGTTGGTCGTGCATTGTAGGCCCAAGAGAGCTGCAGCGACTATGGTGCCGCGTGGAGAAATGGATGATTAGGAGGAACTCAACCGGGCCCCTTCAGTTTTGCTGATGCCATAGCATGCGCAGACGATACTAATAAAAGATTATGTGGGATTTTTTCTATTTCTTTTTGCTGACTTTCAGAAGACTTCTGATGTACCCATTTTGGTTGTACTCATCATCATTATTAGGATAGCATTTTGAAGACGCCATGCCAATGTTGCCAAGCTGAAAAGATTTATTTAATTTAGACAACAACTTCAAATATCCAACTGTAATTTTGCACTTTCTTACTCTAATATCTTATAATTTAAAATATATCAAATTAGTACCCTATAATTTCGCACTTTTTCACTTTTGTACACTATGATTTAATATTTCGTTAAATTATATATCCCGAAATAGATAATAAAAGGAGAAAATTGAAACCATAGAATACTAACTTGTGCTTGATATAAAAATAAAAGCACATGGTACTAACTTGATACACTTGAAATCATAAGGTACTAAAATGAGAAAGTGCGAAACTATAGGGTACTAGCTTGATACAATTGAAATAATAGAATACTAAAGTGAGAAAGTGCGAAACCATAGGTTAAGACAAGATAAAATTACGAAATAAAGCGACCGCCTCATTGCCAATGATTAGTGTTATCTTTCGAAAATCGCTATTATTATTACTTTTCATTTTAACATCTGTGCTCGGCGTGAATTCGCACGGACCTCGTCATGCTATAAGCTGCAACACCCTGACGCCAAATCCCAGCTAGACTAGTGTGTATGGGCCTATGGGGGTCTGGATCGTCACGATCCTCGCTTCGATCCCAGAATTTTACTATTTTTAAGCCGGACCTGGGTATACATTTGGTTGGTCTAGGATTGAACCCGATACAGCTTTGTGATAGAAAGTTTGAAGTGTAGATAAAGTCTGGCTTACATAGTACGTTGGGCCTTTGGGCCGTCTGAGACAAAAAAAAGTCCGGACGTATTAACATAATTATTATTTAACCCTTTGTTTTTGTTTTGTTTTTTTTTTTTTTTTTGTGTTGTTTTTGGGCTGGTTAATTTATACCGAAGCTTTGATTTTTGTCAAGCAAAATCATGTTGAACTTCTTAACTATATTACCGAATGATTAGGGACACCAGCTAAAGAAGTATGGATAACACGCTTGTCAAAAGAAAAAATCGTTGTCCTGTGGTATACACACATGTACTTTTCGTTTTGAAGAAAATGTATGCGTACTTTTCATATATACCTGATATGGATATTATATAGAAGACTTTGCCTTAGTCTTACATGTGCAAGTCTACGGGCAAGTATCACGAGTTTGACAACTAGCATATAATTAATTCTACAATATATATATATATATATATATATATATACTTTTTAAGAACTAATCATGTAGATTTTTTTTAAAAAAAAAATATTAAGAGTAATACTATTTGCATACTTAAGTCTATATGTGTAAATCTAACATCTGCCTTTATATGACTAGAATTAGTTCACTAGTTTTATTAATATTTTTTTACTAATAGTACGAAAAAAAAAGATTTTTCAATTTTATGTTGGAAGGATGTAAGATACATAGATAGCTTTTTTTAAGAAAAAATAAATAGCTGCATATACTAATTAGAACTGAAGATTTTACTGCAATTAAAAAAGTGGGCAAGTGATTGAGACGAAGGTGAAGGAAAATGCTTCTTGTATACCCAAAAATAAGAGTGTAGATCATATACATAGCTCATTCTAGAATTGATAAAAATCTAAATAAATTTTTAAAAAATTGATGTGACAAGTAAAATATTAATAGACGTAGAATAGAAGGGACATAAAATATACATTGTATTTTGGGGTGTATTATGTGAATGTTCGGAGAGGTGAAAGATGGCGAGGATAGCGCAGTAGGAGGAAGGCTAATAGCTTACGCTGTACACTTCTAGTCCCTTTCTCTCAAAGCTGAATGATTTGGACCACACAAGCACATCAACAAATAAGGTCTGGCTTGGATTTGCAATAATTGACAACCTACTTATATCAAATATGCCTTTGAGAGAATTTTGTAAGATATTTATAATAACATCTAAAGAGGAAAACAATTCAAACTGCTTTGCACCCTCTTTTATATCGCTACGAATGATATTTAACAAAATTTCTAACAACCTATCCCTTCCAGTAAACTTAGTATTTTTTCTATTGGACACACAAAATTGATAAAAATGTTGGCACTTTTCACATTTATTTATATATAAAACGTAAAACTTTATTTACATCTTTATTTTTCTATTATATATATATATATAGAGAGAGAGAGAGAGAGTTGGGTTAGAATACTATCGATAGTAAATAGGCTCTATTGCTATATATTTGTTTTCGATGATATAGCCTTTAAATCGACAATCGGTATCGTTGAACATGATCTATACCACTTGAAGTGTTTAGAAATTAAATTTCAAATCTTTTCAAAATCATTTGCCTAATGATCAAAGGGTTTCAATATTTATAATTTTAATAATCGATATGAGCCCTTTTTTGTTTAACGACATAAAAATATCCAAATCAATAGTATTTCAGCCCAACTCTCTCTCTCTCTCTCTCTCTCTCTCTATATATATATTTATATATTTATATATTATGTAGAGCTACTATACTATCGGAAGTATAGAAATTTGATACTTTCGACTTTTTGACTCTTAGATCAAGAATTGTACGATTGGAATGATTGCGATCTCCTTTAAAGTTGAGAAGTATCATTAGAATTGAGTAGTCCCCACAAAATAATAGTATTAATCCAAATATTAAAAATGATCATAAAGGTTGATTTAAGGACCAAAAAGTCGGAAGCGCCAGATCCTTTATACTTTCGATATTATAGTAGCTCTACTCTCTCTCTCTCCATATATATAACTCCAAAATAGTAGATTTGTACATTTAAGTATCCTCCCTTTGATAAGCAAATAATAAGATTTACTATGCAAACTGCCCGCTACTTGGGGTACGCACTGCCATGGACTCTAATTATATATTCAAGGCATTAGTTTAAAATTCTTACTCAGATACAGAACCTATTTGACTAGGATGTGGTAGGAAGCGCTCTCTTTCACAATCATTATCCAAAGAAGTGATTCCCACTAAGCATTATTGATCTTACATTTGCTTAGGAAAGTAGTGACATTGATTTTGGGAGAAGGAAAGCTCGATCGACTCAACCTGCAAGTGAAAACTATCTTGAAGTATTTATTCGTGCATCGGAAGGGTGAGATTAGAGAGAGGCTCTAAAGCCTGGTTCTGATCACTTGTGTGGGCCACGAAGACCGAGTGTAGGGATGCAAACGGGACGGATCTGGGGGCGGGAGAGTTCTCCCACCTCCCGCTCCATTTTTTATCAGGGTGGGGCGGATTCGGGGCGGATTACTTTTCATTTTATTTTTAGTTCCCACTTACCGCTTCATTCGGGACGGATCGGGACGGGAGCTGGATTTTTGACGGATCGGGACGGATTGAAGGAAGAAAAGAGTCTCCCACCTCCCGCTCCATTTACTTGGCGCATCGGGGCGGATTCGGGGCGGGTTATATTTTTTTATATTTTTTGTTCCCACTTACCACCCCATTCGGGGCGGATCGGAGCGGAGCTCTACCAACCCGGATCCATTTGCATCCCTAACCGAGTGTAGTTGAACACGTTAGAGCACAAAAGTTGAAGAACAATAATACGTAATTAGGAACCAAAAAAGAAACATGCTTAATTATTTAATTTTGATGCTCCCTCTGTAACCCCATTAATCCGACGGCTTAGAAATAATCACCTGCAAACAAGTATATTATATTGAATCCAATTATTCCATGGAAATTCAAAATTTACTTTAAGTCACTTTAAATTTTTGTTAATAAATCTATGTCGGCAAAACAATCACTGATCACAAGACGAGAGGGACAGATCCGAGGAGACACTTTTCAAAACGATTCTATAAAATTTATTATTTACATAAACAATCTTATAAATTTTTTTGACGAACCTAATTATTTTTTGTCCGGTAAGAGCCGTATTAATTTTTTTTAAAAAATGATGAATGATTTATTACTTTTATAAAAATGGTTAACGATTTACCGACTTTCTAATTTTTCATGCAATAAATTATTCATCATTTTTTACTTATTTATTATTATTTTTATATCTTATATCATATATAATTATAATAATTAAATAAAAATTTTAATAAATAATATATAATTTTAATAATTTAAAAATTTTAATAATTTATTTATATAATTCTGAGAATTAAATAAAAATTCTAATAATGCATTCTACGTGCGGAAAAAATTAATTTACCAAATATAAATTTAACCAAATTATTTTATAAATTATAAAATTTTAAAGAATTAATTTTTAAAAAAGTCCGATGGGGGAGGACGTATCGGAGCCTCCGCCGTTGAAGTTGCAGGCCCCGCTGTCGCACAATTATATCGTCCCTCTACCCCGTCCCCCGTCCCCCGTCCCCCTTCCTTATTCTCTTTTTATATATTCCGATAATATTTATACCTAATTCCCGTTATAATATATAATAATATAATATAATATATTAATTAATATATATGTTTATCTATTTGTTCCCCTGACCTCTCCGCTTTTTATCCCTTCTTTCTCCCCCAACTCGGAAATTAGGGCAGGGGAGAGGAGACGAGGGTTTCTCTCTTCTCTTCTCTTCTCTTCTCCTCTTCTCCTCTTCTCTTCTCTTCGTGCGGAGGAGGGCGTGGGTGTGGGAGAGCGATTCGAATTCGAATTTGATCGAGCATGGCGGGGCAAGGGGCGGCGGGGATGGATCCGGCGTTGCTGGACGACATCATACGGCGGCTGCTGGAGGTGAGGACGGCGAGGCCCGGGAAGCAGGTGCAGCTTTCCGAGGCGGAGATCCGCCAACTCTGCAACGTCTCCCGCGAGATCTTCCTCAGCCAGCCCAATCTCCTCGAGCTCGAAGCCCCCATCAAGATTTGCGGTCAGTCCCCCTTCTTCTTCGATCTCTTCAAAATCGCCCGCCTCTCGTTGTCGATGTCCATCCGGTTGCGTCCTCGAATCTTGGATTTCATCTGTTTTTTCGCTGTTCAAGGGAGAAAGATGATCCTTTTATGTGGCTGCATCTTCGATTTTGTTGTTGTTGTTGTTGTTGTTGTTGTTGTTATTGTTGTTGTTATTGTTTTGGATTTGATTGGTTAGTTGTGGGTTTTTTTTTTTTTTTGGTGGGGGGGCTCCATTCTTAGGGAAGGAGTGAGATAATCGATAGTTCGGAGAGGTTGACGAAGATTACATTCACTAGCTCAGGAATGGGAAAGTTAGGGTTTTTTACGAAAGAGGTTTCGGACGAGTTTGCGTAAAGTTTTCCTTTTGGAACATCGTGTTTTTCTAATGTTTGCTATTTATTTGGCTTATCACTTGCTTAATAGATCTTTGATACACTCAGCTGTGAAATTCTTGAGTTAATGGTTGGAAGAGTCTACACTTTACCCGCTTAAAATATGAGTAATGCGTTCCTAGACAAATATGGTACTTTGTTGTGGTAAGTCTTGGTAAAAATAGCTATTAGAGCTAACCATGTTTCCTGGATATAGCATTATTATCTAGTTTATCTAGAATTAGCTAAATGTGGCTAAGTCTACTTGTCATTGAATTAGTGGACTGAACTTGAATGCTATTCCTTCCCCCACATTTGTAATTATTAATTTTGCTATATCATTGGAGGTTAAATCTATTGAACTGCTGCTGAGATGTAGTCGACATATAAAAATAACTAATTTAACATCTGTAGTTGTCAAAAATGACTGAAGATTATGCCTTCTTACACGATGCTGCTCTCCACTGTCAGTATGTGCAAGCAACTTGACGGTGGATAGAGGTTTGTTAGCCATCTCTCTCTCTCTCTCTCTCTCTCTCTCTCTCTCTCTCTATGCATATCTAGTCTATATCCTTCCCAGATTAACAAACTCCTTACATGCTCCTCTCCTTGTTAGATGTAAACCTCCTCCTCCAGTCCTTTATTAGAAATGCTCCTTTCTCACATAGCTCTCTATTATGATGGCCCCCGCCACATTTACTCTACTGTGCAGAGGTGTCTTTTGATGTATTAAAAGAATAATAGTTGCCAAGAGAAGAGGCTGTATAACGAAAAAAGTGGAAATCATGAGAGGGAGGTCAGCCAACTGAGAATTGGCGAGAGGATTTGTTGAAATGTGAGTAGTCACGGGCGGTATAGCAGCCCTTGTTTTGTTGGTATGAAATTCAATGGGTATTTGGGACTATAACATATATTTCCATTGTCACCATTAAACTATTTCCTAACAATATTGAGTCGGATAGAGCCTCTTGGCCCTTGAGAACTAGAAAGTTCCAAGAAGAACAAACAAATTCTTGCAACTGTCAATCAACCTGAATTAGTCCTCCATAAACCATAAAGATGGAAAGTGAGGTTCTATCATGGCTTATTCTGTAAATTCTTTTTCACTCAATATGTGGTGTCAAAGTTACTCCTGTTTGTCAACAAAGTGCAATTTTTTGGTATATGGTTTTGTGTTAAATAGAGGGTGCCAGCTGATGTTAGAAACTTACAAAGTGGAAGAAATTTGCATGGATCTTTTGTTCTATCTTTAACATTCTTCTTTCTTTTGGATTTGTTTGGTTTTTTCCTTTTCTTCACTTGGTGACAGTGGTAGTCACCTTAAAACGGCTTTGGAAGGTTCTCTATTGTTGCAGAGTTTTGTAGGTCCCCGTGAACCGAGAGGTCATGAGACCACTTGTTCACCAAGGTCTTGATTTCTTAAACATATTTATTTTTGATTTTAGAGAGTACTCCTATTATGATATTATTAGCAATCCTGTTATGTGTCTATGACTCTTATCACATCCAGATTATATTCGATTCCAATACTTCCATTTCTTCTGAACTTGCCCTTTAAAAAGTTGCTTCTAAATGATTGTGGCATCTGGTGCTAAGTATAACTTTGTTCAAATGAATGCTGCATACAAACTATTGCAGTTGGTCTGGGCTCCAGATGTTAAAATGTAAGCTGATATGATATGCCTTCCTTGTTGGCCTGTAGCTGCAGCATCAGCTGCAGCTGTCCGCCATTAATCTTCATCTTTTTAGGAACAGTTCAGATAGGGTTCTACATGTTTGCACTCTGGTTGTCCTCATGGTTTATCAGAGCTGTTCAACACAGGTCAACTAAGGCCCACATAAATTGATTGTTGTGTAGTAGTTTTGTTGCTTTTTAATTATATGTTATGCTATAAGAGAAATACTGATGCTTTTCTTTTTCATCTAATGAGTTCCGCAGTCTGCAACTGTCCTTACCCTAAAGAATTCCCTATCCACTGGTTTGCTGTTGGGGTTAATTTGTAAAGAAGCTAAATCTGTTAAAATAGAATCGAATTTTGAGGTATTTGGCTATACTTCTTTTGCTCTGTGTTTGATGTTAGACATAAGAGGTTATTGCCTTGATTTGTTGTTTCCTTATAACCAACTGGTTGAATGTTTTAGTTCTGCGTGGACAAATAACTTACCACATAGCTTATTCTCAATCTTTAAGACAAATAACTTATCACATAGCTTATTCTCATTCTTTAAGATGATTA
This sequence comes from Ananas comosus, assembly GCF_001540865.1. NCBI lineage: Eukaryota > Viridiplantae > Streptophyta > Magnoliopsida > Poales > Bromeliaceae > Ananas > Ananas comosus. Next base: position 10,749,828 of record NC_033638.1, on the reverse strand, counting down.
CTTCTTGACTACGTGTTTTTATCTGAATTTTCAGGTGATATCCATGGACAGTACAGTGATCTTTTAAGGCTTTTCGAATATGGTGGTTTCCCTCCTGAAGCCAATTATTTATTCTTAGGTGATTATGTAGATCGAGGAAAGCAAAGCTTGGAAACAATATGCCTTCTTTTGGCATACAAAATCAAATACCCTGAAAACTTTTTTCTTCTGAGAGGAAATCATGAGTGTGCTTCTATAAACAGGATATATGGATTTTATGATGAATGCAAGCGTCGGTTTAATGTGAGGCTATGGAAAGTCTTTACTGACTGCTTTAACTGCCTCCCTGTAGCTGCTCTAATTGATGACAAGATATTGTGCATGCACGGTGGTCTTTCTCCTGACCTGACCAACTTGGATCAGATAAAAAACTTGACTCGACCAACTGATGTGCCAGATACTGGTTTACTGTGTGACTTACTTTGGTCTGATCCTGGTAAAGATATGCAAGGTTGGGGAATGAACGATAGAGGGGTTTCATACACATTTGGAGCAGACAAAGTTTCGGAATTCCTAGAAAGACTTGACCTAGATCTTATCTGTCGGGCTCACCAGGTCATAAACTTAAATATTTTCTGTTTACTATATTATGTTTTATTTTTTGTTTTTTTCTGGTTTGTGTATACATTTTGAGTTCCTCTCATGATTTCCAGGTTGTTGAGGATGGTTATGAATTCTTTGCCGACAGACAACTGGTTACCATATTCTCAGCCCCAAATTACTGTGGTGAATTTGATAATGCTGGTGCAATGATGAGCGTGGATGAAACCTTAATGTGCTCTTTTCAAATTCTCAAGCCTGCAGAGAAAAAATCCAAATTTATGATATCAACAAAAATCTGATAATTGAGAAAGTCCTTTTCACCTGTAATGTCTTTGAGGTTAGTTGCTACTGATCACATCACCCAACCCTGCTCATTTTTATTGCCAGTTGACCGTTGAAATGCGAGTAATTAGGCATAATGCTGTCTCATTGGTGTTAAAGCAATCTTGTATCATGGGATCTCTGCAGAAGCAGCTAAAGGAGGCATTTGCCTCATTGTCTTGGCTGTGGTTGTCAACTTATTATGCTTATTCCAGAAATAGACAGTTAGGAGAAATGGTTTCTCTTTCTGATATCAAAAGATCGATTCTCTTTCTAAAAGATTTTTGTCCCTATTTTTGGTAATATTTGTAAAGAAAAACATTTGGGTTCTGTCATGCATAACTGATAAAATTTTGGAGAAGCTTGCGTCTAGTGGGTTTTCATTCTTTTTTTAATAAGAACAACTAAAGATGCTGAAATAACTCTAATTTCCATATACAGTATTAAAAGTCCAATTGTGACAGTTGACAGATTGGAAGGTTTTAAATGATTAAGGATGTCCTTTTAAGCCCAAATTGTTATATTTTTACATAGATTTTCCCTATGTTTCTTCTACTACATATCTGCTTAATTTCTTTCATTTTTTTCATCTCTCTCTTCTTTGCAGGATCCAGTTGACTCCATTTCACTGTTTAATTTCTTTTGCTACTCTATCCTTTTCCGAGCATGCCTTTCGTAAGCAAACTATGAAAGTCTTAGCTAATCAGCTTTAACCATGTTATATTGAGCGTCTCTTTAGTGCCCTTCTGCTCACCTACCTAGATTACTTTGTTTTATATCTTGCGGCATTTACATATCTACTTATACGTGATGTATGGTTTCAACGGAACATCCTGCACTTTCTCCTTAATAACCCACTCCAACCTCGAGTGTTCTCTTTTTATGCTACCTTTTCTTGTAAAATCACTTATTCATCTCAATAACCATATCTTCGGTAGTCTTTATAAGTATGTTATAATAGCCCAGTTGTTCAACCCTATAAAGCAAGCAGACTGTATGGCCTTCCTTTGCCTTCAAGTATGGGAGCTATGTGCCTATCGCATTAAGTGTTGCAAAAAGTGACCGTGGTATTTGCTAAGTCGACCAACATGATCGAAGCAGACTGTAGCCATTATGCTATAACATGTAAATCTGTATTTATGATTGTAGTCTTATTGTGGGGGACATGGCAGTTGCTATGTAGGGGGTTAAAACAGAACACTTCTTAGCACTATGTAAAACAGGTTTTGAGTCCATCTTTTCTAGCGAGTTTGATCTGATCAGCTTTTGTTAGTGCTAGAAGTTGTAAACCTATGGGCATCATTCCTTGCAACCAAGATGCACAAACTCTATCGTCATACTTGAACAACACCATGCTTAGACTGCAATACCTTCCTTGGCTGACACAATTTGGCCTCTCCAGATCAACAGTGTACAAAACAAGGTTAGAAAAGGAGAAGAAACTTAACTTGCAAACTGGGGATCAGCAGCATTATTATTGGTTTTAGCGACTTCTGGTGATTGTCCTTAAGCCCTGGTGCCGGAGACTGCTAACGATGGAGCTGCTTCATCTGGAGATGGATGTTGTTGCCTCTTGTAGGGTTTGTATATCTTGGTTGCAAGCAGTAAGGTTTAGAGTTCCAGGGTTTGTATTGCTTGTGAAAGCATAATAACATGTTAGAAAAAACGAACTTGAAACATTTTGGTCTGTTGGCGAAAGCTACCGCACTTTAAACAATATTCTGCTCCACTTCTGCTATGGCTTAGTTTTGCTTTGCCTTTTCTTCTTCTTCTTCTCCTTCTTCTTCTTCTTCAATTGCCGTGGTTATAGGATCCAGAATCTGTTATTGGATTCGTATGTCCCGCATTAGATGTTGGACCGGAATGAGCTTAAGCACATTGCTCATTCTAATGCTACTCAGTAAACGGGGCACTACCTCATGTAACTGTTATCTGTTCATTTTTTATTTCAATATCCGGTGTAGCCTTTATTTGTCTTGGAGACTTCCCTCCTAGCTATATTTCTTTGTGGCATCAATTAGTCAAGGTTTCTTCTTTATTCTAGAATCCAGTATAGGATATTAATTCTATCAGTAGTACTTTGTCTACCAAGGTGATTAGGAACTCTTCGCTCATGTTGACTCAGTTGATGAGTTTCCATCATGATCAAGAGAAAAAGAAAGTCATTGATAAAGGCTGAAGCCATACCATATGATTGTCATTCTTGAATTTTTAATGTAATGTTTTTCATAGCAAATGATCCTAGATCTTACTTTGGCTGTAAATATCATAGAGAATGATCCTTGCCTGAGGGCTTACGTAGAATGTTTATGCGAGTACATTGCCATTAGAATTCATAATTTGTGCGTAATATACTATGAACTTTTCAGCAGTAATTGATGCCATCTTATGAGCACTCGCCAAATCTTCTGCAAGCATTTATAAGACCGCACTAACCTTTTTTTATGTATTATTTATTTATTTATTTTTTCCAACGTTTGCTGTTCTTTATTTTCTTTTTAAGTTCACATTAGCAATTCTTGTAGTAATTTGAACATCTATTTTGCTAATCCTGTGTCTATCTGGTGTATTTAAGGCTCTTACCAACAATACACGTGATGGCTGCAAGGTGCAAGCTTCTTGATCCTTGGGAGGAGGAGAGCACTCGAGAAGCCAAATAATTTGCAACATCCTCTCTGGAGGTTGCTCCATATGGGTAGTTCAAGATATTTTTATGTCTTTGTGTGTGAGATGGTGCTGCAGTTGTACATACATTAATCACGAAAGGCTTTAGAAGCCTATTTGGTTGACTTGGATTTTCTCCTTGGTCGGGAAAAAGTTTCTGATCGCAAAGAAGTTTTAGAAGTCTTAATATTTGAAAGTGCATGTATCATTTGATACAAAATGATGGTTTGAAGAGAAACTCTTATTATCTCTATTATTTGAAAGCTTAGAAATGTTAAAAATGACTTTTTAATGCATTTTGGCATGTCTCGTGTAATACGGCTTGAAGCAGCTGAATTTGGAGGCTTATAATAGGGTTGTGTATGATGAATCTTTCGTCATGACGGTTTGTCAACGAAGTGCCTTGCAGTTGCTTTTGGTATGACTGGCAAAATTTATATTTGTATTTTTCCAGCTGCTTCCTACTGAAGCGAGAAACAAAAACTTCAATGCTTTTTTGGTTATGCGTGATATATGGGTTTTTCTAGTAGTCAAAGCTTTTTCAATCGCAGGGCCAAACAAACGAAAGGTAGCAGAAGCCATAGAGCAGTAAGATAAACTATGAGAAGCATGGCTAATTCACACTCTGTTGTGCTTGCTATGATTTTTCAGCACTATCGGATGAACTCTGCTAGCTGAAAGAGGGTTGCTATGCATGTAAACCCTCACGCATTTTTGCCTTCGTCCGCACAAAATTCGTTTTGAATAAAAATTGATCTTTAGTGCAGAACACAAAGATAAGAACTATGACTCTTAAAGATAAAACATCATCCGGTAAAAATAATTTCTGCTACAAAGAATCATCCTATAAAAAACAGCTCCAGTGCTATATTTCTTTCAATTACACGACTGATCAACAACAATTGGTCCAAACCTGGAACCTAAATTTACCAAACTACTTAGTCCAGAAGGAGGAAACAGCTGCAGTTTTTCACAATGGAAACCACCCCTCAGTATCACCACAGCTTATGCGCAGCCCTCTGAATTAAGAACCTCCGGTGCTATAGATGACGGATGCTTGTAGCCCGGAAGAGATGGAGGAGCAATCTAAGTTATACGTAGAGAATTGATGCTGAAAGCAGATGATGAACTATAGCCACACCGCAGCTATTATCAGCTGAGCGTGTTATAAGTTTCTTGCTTCATTTTCATTAGGCTATTCTCTATATCTTTCAGTACGGGTCTATAGCTGAAAAAACAAAGAATAGAATTTAGTTTCTCTAGAAATTTAAAACAGTCAAAAAGGCCAGAATTGGATAGTAAGTAGGTTATTACAGGCGCGCCAGATTGTTGTGCGACTGGATGGCACGTCTCAGTTCAGCTGAAAGCTTCATAACTTCTGCTGCTAGGCCCTCCGATCTACTTTGTTCTTTAACAAGTTGATCCTAGATAATTGGAAAAAAAAAGTCATATCTACTTAAAAGTGACCTTGTCATTTAGTTGCCTATAGATGAAAAGGAACGTCTAGCTTTATTATTTTCAAGCATTCCAAGATCTGAGGTAGGCCAAATTTCATCTAAATCAGCTTGAAAGACTTACCTTGAGCAGTAGAATTTTTTTTTTTTTTTAAATTTGAAGATCTAAAGCCAGCGAAATTTTACCTCAATCAACCTCAAAGACTTACCTTGAGCAGTAGATTTTCAGTGACCAATTCTGGTGGGTCGGACATGCTTCCGTTCTCAGCCTGAACATGTGACTGGATATTGGGAGTTTCTGCTTGCAATAAATTGCCTTGTTCTGATCTCAGTTGATCTAACAGACCTCGGAGCTCTTCATTCTGCTTCAGACATTCCTTAACCTGTAATTCTTAATGTCAATGTAATAGATACAGAAATAGGTTTGATAAAATAGCCACTTAAAATGCCTAGATTGGTCTCATGTTGGTGCTGTAGGAACCCAGTTGCCTAGGTTTGTGCACAGTATATGCTTTTGAAGCAATCATACATACTATTATAACCTTTTCTTCAGTGAAGGTGAAAATCAATATTGCATCAGTGATTGTTATAATACCACTGTTTCACAGGAAATTTAAAGGAAATTTGTTTAACTCTCTCATGATTAATTGACAAAAATTATGATCATTATCAAGACCATCTCTGCTAATTTAATGCATATATAGCAAGATATGCATTGGTTTCATTGGGGACGATGAGGAAGTTTACAGAGCTGTCTTAAATGATAATAACAGCAAGCCTTGATAGTAATCAAAGTAATTATCTAACCATACTCATCATCATTAATGGGAGAAACAAAATTTCACAGTATTGGTGTGCATTCGATTAAGTAGGTGCGGAAGAAAATCACAATAATGGTGGCATAAGTCGACCAAAACTAGATGCCTACTAAAAAGAGACTCATTCATATACCTGGTTTTCCCACTGTATAGCAACCGCCATGGCATCTTGACAAGAAGTAGACAAACTCGAGTTCTCCTCAAACAGTCTTTCGATCTCGGACGATTGTGAGTCAATCTTCCAAAATATCATATAGACACTTACTAAAATAAAAGAGTTTCACGTTACTGGAAAAAAAAAAAAGGAAAAACAAATTGTACCTCCATTAGCAGCTTTTGTCGACTACCCTCAAGTCTCTCAACCATAACAGCCATATCATGCAATTGTTTCTCAAGTTTCTCTTTATCTTGCTTCAAAGCAACATGTAATGTAATAGTGAGAACAACAGAAACTGAAGAATGTAAAATACAAGAATGCCTGGGGCAATAAAATTAATATGCAATGTTTCTACTTGTTTTTTCTTTTCATAGAAAATATTTTGTAAGTCGAAATCCAAAGCGTGAAAACAAGATATTTTGATCTGTTCAAATTCTCCACAAGTTCGACTATAATAATGAAACAAAAATCCAACTCCAAAATTTGAGCCTTACCATTGAAAATGCCTTGCGAGCTGCATTATCAGAAGATTCTTCTGCATAGTAAAAAGGAACAAGACAGTGAAACTGATGATCTGGATGACTTTACATAAAAGCCAATTCAAGATTATAATTAACCTCATCTTTATGCTTACTTTCTTATCGATCCCCTATCTGACGTTACAAACCTATGTAAGTTTATACCTGCGGCTTTTTTGGCTAATGCTGCAAGTCTATCTTCCAGCTGTTGTTTTTCATCCATTAGAGAAGAAAGCCGGAGCTGCTCTTCTGCAAGCTTATGTTGGTCTTGTTGTCTCAGCAGTGACTCTTGCTGTATTAGGCAACCATATAAAACAAGCAGAATGTAAGAATGTACAACAGCAGTGCGAAGCAACCTGGGTAGCAAGGGGCTAACTCACATGTATATACCTCTAACTTAATTTGTAAATCCATTATTTCCTTTTCCAGGGAAAGAGTATGCTCATTCGGGTTCCCTAATGGGATGTTACTATAAGAATTAACCGTTACTTGCTGCTGCATCATATTCAATTCTGCTCTCAAGGCTGCAGCGTCCTCTTCAGCCTGTTGAAAATATATTAATAATGTCAGAAATGTGAAATGATATCTAGCTGAAAAAGTATCCCGATGGAAAACAAACTCTGTACTGCTCCTCTTCCGCCTCCTTCAACCGTTTCTTAGTGGTCCGAAGTTGCGACAAAGCATCCTCCTGTTCAGAACAAGTAAAAACAATTAAGACCGTAGTGTTTGTCGACAAAGGATAATCGCAAGATACAGATGAAATATCTGGCACCTTTGCGACTATTGCTGCATCCTTCTCTATCGAAAGGTCCTTCAAGGCTTTTCTCAAGGAGGGCAAACTATTTTGTTCCTGAGATTCACAGAACAAAAGTACAATATATATAAACACGATAAGACATCAGTAAGCTGAAGGACATTCTGCTAACGCAGTCCAACTACGCAGAACAAAACTAATGTCAAGGAATCCTGTCTAATTACCAGATCATTCAAACGCTTCGTCAGCGAGTCCTTCTCGACTTCCTTTTCCTCGAGCTGGAAACAAGCCGCATGAGTTTCCGTCTCTTATATAAAAGTGCATACGTATATTGAATATAGTACCTTCGACACTAATTTCTGGTTTTCCTTTTCTAATTCAGCATTTCTACTCTCAAGCTCTTTGACTCGAGCTAGCAACGCATGAGAATCTCTCTGCACACGAAATTTACAGAGTCACTCATTGTTAACTCAAATCTTCGATTGAGAACTAATTTTCTGATGGGCCACAAATTGATCTAAAACTGTGTTTAGGAAACAAAGCATATGGATAGATTCAGGCGTGAAGAAATTCGAAACTTCGAACCTCGGCCGGTGTGAATTCGCTCTCCAATTTGTGATTCCCTGAAAAAGGCAACAAAATCCCCCGATTCGTAAGACGATTCATATGCGTTCGCCATGGACGAAAAACAGAGAAGAGAGAGAGAGCGCACACCGGAATGATTGGAGGATTCGAGATCGGATCCGGAGGACGCTTTGTGCAATCTCTCGGCGGCTCTCTTTTGGCGAATTTCTTCCAACTGTGGTGGAAATTGGGGGAAAAGGAGGAACGCAAAAAAAAAAGAAAAAAGAAAAATGGGGAGAGGGATGAGAAAATAAGCACGCGATTCGGTGTTCCAATTGTTGTTGGAGAAAAAGAGAAGAGAGAGAGCGGGGGTGATTACCGTACGCCGGCCCCGGGATGCGTGGTGAGTGTCCATGGCCGTGGGGAGGGGAGGGGAGAGGAGGAGAGGAGAGGAGAAGAGACGCTGCGGTACTTCCACCGGAACACGAAGGAGGCCCAGACGCGGTCGCGGACTTGTAATGCTCGACCTGGCCCACTGGGCCGGGCCATAAAAACACTAGTAATAAACAACAGAGTAAATGTCGTTTTTAATGAGTGGCATGGGGGACTATTATTGGCTACTGTGGAATTTTCACGTTGGTTTGTAAAGCTTCACGTTTGAAATGTTAATCGGAAACGGATTATTTAAGTCTAGCCGTTTCGTGGATACAAGCAATCTTGAGGCGTTGAACCGGATTTTTTATTTTATTTTTATTTTTTAAAAGAATATTAGTATGCTCCTGCTTCGTTTAAAAAAATATATATAAATTAAACTAAAAATATAAAATAACTGGTCTTTAAATTTAAAACTTTCTATGCCAACTATCCAACTTTTTACCACTTGATCGCCAGTGTGCGCTTTGGAAATGTGGAGCCCAACTTTTTGCCACTTGATCGCCAGTGTGCGCTTTGGAAATGTGGAGCCCAGAAGAGATTAAAAATCACATAAAGAAATTAAAATAGGATACCATTTTGAATCAATTTTTTTTTTTAACACAAACAATCTCGATTTACACAGAAATCTTTTTCTTTCGGCCAAGTGGATATGTTTAGATTGCCTCCTCGAGCAATAATGGTGATACTGTACAACTCTACTATTATTAGATAAAATCATGCCCTATTATGAACAATCTAAAAGGCACTATACCATAGCTATATCACATGCTAAACCAACGGTGATCAAAAAAGAAGAAAACACACCCAAAAAAAAAAAAAAAAAAACTGTACAAATTGATGGATGGGGCTAATGTAATTGCAGTACAGGTTCTACAGGTTGCGGGGCAATTGGGGAGCATCAGTTTTGGACCTCTCGGACTTGAACTGCAATCACTTAATGTTAAGCGTATCAATGTAGGACCAGAGTCGGCGACGAAGTGAACTTGTCAGGGTCAATGGCGGCTTGAGAGCGAGAGAGGGCGCTTCCACCAATAGGAAATGCAACAAATCCACTGCTTTTGAATACCGGTTCGTAGCTCTCTCTTCATTTCCCATCATCTCATCAACCTGTTTTATTCTTCATTAGTAACTTCGTTCTATTTAAGATGAACAATGAAAGCTAACCGTCCATGAACCAAAAATAATAATAATAAAAAACAACAGAAACCAGCAAGCAAAGAGCCCATGATTTATTCAAATACTTTCTAATCATGATTTGGTGTTCTTTGGAAAAACAAAAATAAGGTTAGTGACATGGCGCTTTTTATTTTTTGATGATTAGACTACAAGGACTAAATAATTATGAAGAACAAATTTTAAGGATCAAATCGCTATGATAGAAACTACAAGGCCAAAGTTGAAATCCAGGTCAAAACTTCAAGGGGCCGAACTTTGAACTGTCCCTCTGCACCACCCCAACCCCCCACCCCCAACCCAAATACTCCTCCAAAAGGGAATAGGAAAACTAACGATAACAAATCTGTAACATGCGAAAAGATGGTATGTTACTCACAGCACCAAGTCTGCCTGACGTAAGCGCAGACAGAGATATTATCTCAATCCCATCCGGCATATCAGTAGCCTCTGCATGTTCATTTTTTATGTCAGAATAGGATAGAAATAAACAACATTGGCATAGGATAGAAAGAAACTATGTTGATAACTAGAAACAATAAGAGCATATATATACCAGCTATATGCACAAATTCTGAAGCAAGCTCTTCAGCACGCCCAACTTCATGAATGAACTCTCTTTCAATCTGCAAGAATACGACATCAGGAATTTGAGAGTTCACAAAGGAACGGGAAGCATCCCTATCTTCTTTTTGTCTTTTCTGAGGCCCCATAAGTGTGGCAAATGTACATTACTGGCTTCCAAATTGCAAGTATTATTAGCTGAACATCCAATGCTTCCAATTTTCTACCATTTTCAATCTCAGAGTGAAAATTGACATTTGATACCACCCCCGAAAAAGAACAGATGGAAAAGAAAGTTGACAAAAATTTTAAGGGTTTTTTTTTTTTTTTTGAAAAAGAAGTATCAATTTTAGACTATAAGAACACTCAAGGACACCAATGATAGAAAACAGAAATAAAGAATTCATAGGTAAGGGCTCTGGTTGTACAGGCAGATTACTGACTCGGAGAATCCAAGTAGCATGAGAAAAAGATGAGAACATAGGAATCGCTTGTTAATGTTTAAAAGGAAACTCCAAGCAACCAACAATCAAACATATCGAAGTTTGTATCAAGGTTTTAAGTACCCGTCGGCACGGACCGTATCCACCGTGCCGTACCGTGCCAACAAAATACCGGCACGATACAGACCCCGTGCCGATGGCACAGCTCAAAACCCTCAATTCTTTAAATTAATAAGTAATTTTCTCAATAAAGTTCAAAAGATATGATAAAAAGACATAAAAAATAGTTAGAATATTTTGTTGCTACAGAAAATAAATATTTCATGCTATTATGTGTCGGCACATAAGAATTTTTTTGACCGGCACGCATCGGCACGGCTTGGTACGCACCGTGCCGTACCGTGCCGGCAAGTTTCCGGCACGGTCCCGTGCCACGGCACTTAAATCCTTGGTTTGTATAGTGCGAGAACACATCCAAAAAATCACGAACAACAAAGGAAAAGCCAGCTTTGAAAACCGTCATACTATTTACCTCTTCTTTGACAACCTCATTTACGGCAGACGCACAATGCTGCAAGGTTCCAACCCTAAATATGCACTCCTTTTCTGTCACTATAGGTGAATCCCTTGATACACCTTCTATTGAAAGCACACTAACATCTCTGGATGCTTTCCTTGAGTTTTCTGATTTGTATGGAGAATCACCTAGCAGAGAGGCACCTGATGAAGATGTCTGTCGAGGTAGCATAGTCACAACAACAAAATCCTCATCTACACGCTCCAACCAATCAATGGCCATACCATCTACATATAAGAAAAGAAAAGAAAATCAGTTCCAGTCGTGCAAAAGTGTATGGATAGTCCCTGCACCACATTGATATTGTGACTTGGTCCCTGAACTTTTCACCAAAGCACTTAATCCCTAAACTTTCTCCCATTGTGCCATTCCACCCTTGATCTTCGGAAAAAAAAAAAAAATCTCCTGTGAAATAACCATTTCACACCAACTCTTGTGAAATGACTCTCATTGTTTTAGTATATCTGAAATGGGATTAAGAAGGTAAATTTGCAGGAGGAAGTCAACTTCTGTCAGATTTGTTTTATAGTAGCCAGGAATGGAATATATGAGAAAATTCACAAACTGAATAGTTTAAGTGAAACGTTTAGGAATTAAGTTGCAACTATGGGATAGGACAGGAACCATCCATTCGTTTGAACAAAAAACTATTTATAAAAGATAAAAAGGATGAATGTGATACCTTTTGGAGTTGTATACTCCTTCCCTTTACTTCTGTCCAGAGAATCAAGTGGGTGGCTTGTAGCTTCCGGTCTACAGACATTAGAACTGTGCATAGAACGAAGACCCGTCTTTTTCAATAAGCTACTTGCCGGAGTTAAATGTAATTTGGTAGAGTGAATCCCATAGGAAGGCCTTGGGGTGCCTCCTCGTCGTTGCATGGAATCATTATCTAACAAGCAAGTTGTCGTATCTTTATGAGAACTGTGTCCTATTGACCTCATCGGACTGCAATCAACCAAAGTAAGGCCATCTTTTGTGCTGGTAGATACTTGACTGCTACTTGTATATACAAGATTAAAATATTAGCATTTTGGAAAGTTGTGCAGGGTAGGCTGGAATAACATATGACTTTAACCTTATATCTCCATCTGACTTGTTTACTGACAGAAATTTGTGGTTTGCAAATTCTTCAACCATAAGGCGTTCCACTAGAAGCATTAGACGGGTTAGAAACATCAAAGAAAAATAAGAATTCGCATCTTCAAAGAATAACTAATACATATGAAAGGTAAGGAACATAAGAAGGTTTTCCTACTATAACATGAGTTCTCAGAAAGTTTGATACCATTTTTGTTGAGAAAAGTGGCATAATAAAGTCAGAACAATATGAACGCAAAATATTAGCAAGAGAAAAGAAAAGGATAACACTTGAAATATAATTCCTAACACATATTTAAAACTGCTTAAGAATACAATGAAAAAATAAGTCCAATTGATTTCTCTTGTTAACTTCAAAAGCTTGATTTTTTATGCAACCCTTCAAACCACCAGTATCATACCATGCATAACAACCTAAATCAACAATGAAGAACTATTTATTAGCCACTACAATCCCATTCTGCAACTCACTGTCTATGCTCTGCCATACTTGTGGCCTGAAGCTACCAATGAGTTAAGGCATATAAAAATTAAGTGCTAGAAGGATAAAAAAACACAAACATATAGCTAAATATACAAAAATCCATGCCTGGATTGCGTCGTAATAACTTCTTGCATAAGTCGATGCAGTCGTTGCTAAGATTGTTATCACGAGGGAAAGGTAGCTCATTTGACTTAACAATATTCTGCAGCAACTGATGAATAGAAAAGCTCATTCAATCGGCAATAAGGTAAGAGAAGAGTTTGATAGGAAGAAATAATTAACTGGGAAAAACCTGTATCTGATTGCTTCCATTAAATGGGGCTTGCCCAGTTACGAGTTGAAATAGTATGATACCAACACTCCAGAGATCTGCCTGTTCCATCAGGATAAGGAGTGAAAAAAATGCAGGTCGGACAATCTTATTTGATAAGAGATGGGTCTGTCACCTTTGCATCATACTTTTGAACTTGCATCACTTCTGGAGCCATATAAAGTGGTGTACCACATAGTGTTTCAGCAAGACCACATGGCTGTAGAGATCTGCTTGGGAAAGTAACTCAATATAGAAAAAAACAACCACGTGAGTAAACACAGAGAAATGCCAGTATTCTACATAAATTGAAAGAAACAGACACCCTTTTATAAAAAGGGGGGAAAAGAAACAGAGGAAATGGAAAGAAATCTGGTAATATTTTCTAGAAAAGTAACACTTCAAAACACAGGTAAATCACAGGTAATGCAGTTAAAAATCAGCATTAGATGGAACATCAGTAAGTATTCATATTCCCATTGATCAACAAATAGAAAAGGTCAATAAACTTTTCGATGTTACAAGTGAAAACAATATAGTGTGAGTTAGAATTGCAAATAGAATAAGATAACTCACCTTGCAAAACCAAAGTCCGCGATCTTCAATACAGGTTTTTCCTCCTTTGTCAAGAGAAGAAGATTCTGTTGAACACAATCATCAACTTATGAATAATCGAAATACCAAATGAAATAGAAATGCTGGTACTTGATATCAAGATTCTTTGAAAACCTGAAATCAACTTAATAATATCTGAGATTAGCTATAATGAATTGAAAATATAAAAAAGAAAGCAGCAAACCAGCAATCAAACAAAATGCATAACATAGTTGAATTAATACAAATATTTGTAGCATAAAAGCATTGTATTAACACTTAGACCAATAACTCCAAAAAGGTTAGACTTGGATATGTATTTTGTCATATAAATATATTCATAGCTCCTTGAAGTTAGAGATCAATCTTGATATGAATGTTATCAAAAGATTTAAGCTTTTAGACTTAGACACATCTAAGATCCTACCAAAAAAATTGGATATAAAAACTGAATTAGTTCACACAATTGAGGCAATAATGTTAGAACTCGAATTACTTTGACTTAAATAGTCTTAAGTGGAGAGAAAATACTCCAAAGGATACCTATTTAGAAATCCAGCGGCATTCCCTAATTCCAAAATATCAAATTCTAGCATATTCTCAGGGTTATTATAGGGAAAGGCTAATGCTTGCATCTGCTTTTAGGCAGGAAACTTTCAGCTTGGTTCAATGCCATAGATCACGATACAAACTTTAGTTTCCTCGTTTCAAAATAAGAGCTGGATACAGATGGGTTAGAACAAGGTATGGAGTGTTATTTATAAGATGTACCTATAGCTTGATTTGGGAAAGCAGAGACTAGCCATATAGATTAAAAAGCTGAAAGTACTTAGTCATCATTACACTAACAAGGAAAAGTAGTCATTCATCATTAGAATAACAAGGAAACAAACCTGCGGCTTTAAATCTCGATGAACCACATTGTGTTTACAAAGCACCTGTAGACCAGATGCTGTAACAGAATAAATTATTATGGATATTTAGAGATATCGCAAGAACATATTAGAGACCATGCTAATATAACTACAAAGGCCTTGTCTCAGTACATAAAACCAAACTACAAGTACCTAGCTGTTGCAAAAAATGCTTGGCAATTGCTTCTGAAACTCTTCCATGACGCTGCATGTACATCGATAGATCACCGCCACGGCAGTATTCCAATACAAGATATATCCTCTCACCAATCTAGAGTAACAAGGGAAAAGAAGACTAGATTTCATACCCAAAACGAAAATAGATAATTATACGGCAAGATATCTATTTCTTTCCTTATGTTAGTTTATGTATTAGTAGTTCCTAACTATAGAGGGGAAGGCCAAGCTCATATTTCATACAGTATGCACTGCATAGCAAATGTCCAACAACAAGAGGGCCATTGTAGCAATTCTATAACTAACAATATTGATTTATCAGATTTATGTTTATTCTATTAAAGTAAGTTAGAGCTATTTTATTCATTACAAACACATAAACTAAAATCACACCGTCAGCAAATTAGATAATTTAAGCCTCACACGCAAAGGCTACAGCAAACGAATAGCGGTGAACCAATATTCGTATTGATATACCATGTTCTTCCTGTAATTCTGATATAAATACAGAAATCATTACCGATGTATTAAGACATGAAGAAATGTATCAGAAAAGCCCTTAGCGACAAAAATAGAGGGGCAACAGGGCATTGGATAACAGGTCCCTGCAGTAGTTTCACTAATCTGTGTTATATTAAACAACACATAGATAATTTAAATATTTGTTAGTACAAAATGTTGAGGCAAGTTCACTAAAATCATTCACTTTTCTAGGAAATCTAGGTCCTCGCGTTCGACTCCATCACAAACCTCGCTAGAACACATCAGTTAGTAAATGTAGAGATGATCTACGTTAACTACGTGCGCATAAGGTAAACAAGCATCGAAATAACGTAAAAAGATCCGAGGAAGCCGAAAGAAGCGAAATTAAAGATCGAAAGTCGAAAAAACCTGGAAGAAATCGCGGAGGGCGATGATGTTGGGGTGCTTGATGCGCTTGAGGATGAAGACCTCGGTGAGGAGTCTCTCCTTGAGCTTATCGCTCAGGCGATCGACGACGATCTCCTTCACGGCGACCTCCGTCCCCCGCATGCGGTGCCGCGCCAACCAGACCACTGAGAACATCCCCGAACCGATCTGGGGTCCGATTAAGTAATTCCCCACCACGCGAACCCCTCTCCTGGACGCCGCCATAGGATTCGCCATGGCAGAAACCCTATCGGCGGAGGAGGAGGAAGAAGATGACAACCGTACGGACAGGTTGGGGACGAAAGAAATATGCAGCTTCGCGGGGACCGACGTGGTTTTAGTTGCACGCAAACTCTCTCTATAAAATCCCGATTATAAATAAGGGATAGGCCGATTTGCATAAAAAATTCACTAGTTTTTGACTTTTACAAAAAATGGGTCACATTTTTTATTTTTACAATTCAACTCGATTTTTTAAACAAATTGATCAAAATATTCTTATATTTTTTCTCTTTTCTTTTTTTTTTTTTTTTATCTCTCGTTTCTTTTTTCTTTCCCTTCCAAGAATGTGGAGGCGGAGGCGGAGGCGGAGCGGAGGCCGCGCCGCTCGCGTTTTTTGTCCGACGCGTCCTCTCTTCTCGCTCGGACCCCGCTGAGACTGCTGCGACTTTTTTTTTCTCCCTCCGACCCTCCTCCACTGCCTCCGACGACGACGCTTATATCATCTCTTTCGGCCTTCTCGCCTTTCTTCTCCCTCATCTTTCGCTTCCTCCGCCGCTCGATGACGACGCCTCTTCACCGACATCGGCGCCCCGGAGGTCGTTGCGCCGTCGCAACCTTAGAGGGGGGGGGGGGCAGAGTAGGGAATTCGCGGTACAATAGGGGAATTTGTCGCCATCGCGTACGAAGTCGTTCACATGATGCTTACATAGGAAGTAGATCTGCTCTCGTGTCTCGCTGTAAGAGATGGGGAGTCTCGGTTCAAGGAAGAAGCCCATGGGGCGTGCTTCGCTTAGATGCCGAATAGATCGTCGCCTCGACAATCACCTGAATATGGAAACATGACAACAAAACAAATTGTTAGAAGAAAATGATATTGGATTAACATCCTAAGATAACATCAATGCATATAAATCTTGGATAATTCAATTGCCAAACACACTTTTGCCTCATTAATGTTATCAAGTGAAGACTTACTATTGACCAATCACCACAATTTTCTAAGAGTTCGATTACTTCTTTGCCATACACGAATTTTGCATAGATTTACATCAAAGATTTGAGTCAACTTTTTTAGACTGGTTCTCTACCGTAGCAGTGAAGAAGGAATCTTCTAATATATGACTACACTGGAGATCTGAATATACCATTTATGAGCGGGATTCATAGTAGATGTTTCTACACTATAACTGAGTCATCAACTGGTATCTTAGCATCAGATTATAGAATTTGAGATACTCTAAAATCGACCCAATAGACCCTTTATCTTCATGATTTAGTTCAAATACTTTCAATCAATATCAATTAAATTTTTATTATTTGAGCAACAGCAAAGGGTCAGAATTCTACTGATTTATACAATATCTAATGGTCTCCAAGGCAGGGAAAACTTGTCGGGCGTAGTCAGGTTTGACGGAGTGAGGGGTACGGGTGTTATAGACCAGAAATTTATAACAAATATCTCATTAGAAGAGAAAAAGTAAAAAAAAATAAGTATGTATATATAACGAATGAAAGAATTGCATGTGAATCAGACATCTTAACAATAAGTATTTAATCCCATCTATCTTCTATTACATAAAATTTGTACGTCGTTTTAAATATATGTATTAAACTAATGTACTATCCTTGAATATATAAAATTACACTCTTTGGAATGTTATTTACACTTTAAGGGTAACGTTGCGCTATTTGCACTATGTTCGAAAAAATTTGCACCATTTCTTTTTCTTTTCTTTTTCTCTTTCTCTTCTTTTTCTTCTTCCACTGCTGCCTCCCGCCCGGCCCTCGAAGGCGCTGTGGGGGCTATCGCCGAGCTCGAGGAGGCTCCTGACAACGGGAGGCAGCAGCGGAAGAAGAAGAAGAAGAAGAGTAAGAGAAAAAGAAAAAAAAAGAAATGGTGCAAAATTCTCCTAAATAGTGCAATNACGTTAGCCTTAAGAGTGTAAAATTCATTTCAAAATGGTATAATTTCTATATCAAATAATACAATTTTCATTAAAATATTGTAAATTTGCTTTAAAATAGTGTAATCTTATTTTAACAGTGCAATTTCATCTTCTTCCTTCTTATATAATTTTTTGTCTTTATTTTTTTCTTCTTCTTCTTCTATAATTTTTTTTTGTCACGCCTCTCCGCCAACGGCCACGGCGTCGGCGACGATGCCGCTACAGACCCCCCACTCCGAGGTTGCGGCGCCGCAGCAACCTCCGCGGCACCAATGTCGGTGAAGAGGCGTCGTCGTCGGAGGCAGCGAAGGAGGCAAAAAATGAGGGAGAGGGAAAGGGGGGGAAGAGCGAGAGAGGGTGAGATAGACGTCGTCGGAGGAGGCGGTGGAGGAGGATCGGAGAGGGGGAAAAAAAAAAGTTGTAGCACGGCCTCGGCGGGGTCGGAGGCGAGGAAGGCGGGGGATGCGCGGACGAGGGTAAGGATGTGCCGGATAAAACCAAAACGGGCCGCCTCCGCCTCCACCTCCGCCTCCGCCGCTCTCTGGAAAGAGAAAGAAAAAAAGAACGAGAAAAAAAAGAGGAAAGAGAAAAAGGTAAAAAAGTATTTTGGCTAGTTTGCTGAAAAATCAGACCGAATTTGAAAAAACGCAAAATTTGACCCACTTTTGCAAAAGCTCAAAACTAGTGGATTTTTTATGCAAATTGGCCTATGGGATAAGAACTACATTCCATCAGCACAATTTCGTTTATTTTTTAAAAATATAATTTAGCTAAAAATATGAAGCAAAATTTCATTTATTTTTTAAAAATATAATTTAGCTAAAAATGTGAAGCAATATTTTAAATTTCAGAACTTGAATATCAACTGTCAAGACTTTTAACATTTACACTAGAAACAGTTGTGCACTATTAGATTTTATTACCCAAAAAAATTATTATTGGACTTTTTTCAAATAACTAATCTTTTTCCCTTTGGGGAAAAAAAATTCTTTTAATTAAAAAAATCTTTTTAGTTGATTGTTTAAGAATGGATTTAGAAGATTGGTTCTGTGTGTATGTCTGTATGATTTAAATCTCTATGGTATTATCTCCTTGCCAAATTTTCTTAGCTTTATCCTTTAAAAATATATATATTAGTTTTATTGATAACTAGATTCGAAGTTGTTTTCTTTGGATACGATTCGAACTTTGGCAAATAATTACACCGAAAGCTATTTTGATAGAGGCTTCAGCGACAAGATTAAGTTTCAACAAAACACTGTTCAAAATTAAGTGCTCCAAGGCTAAAAAAGTTAAATAAAAGGAGCAGAAAAATCTAAAAATAGAGAGAATTAGGAAGCAGTTTTAAAAATAATACGCAATTATCTCGTGAAAATTATGCCGGTTACAATTACTCCAAATTTAAATAGGAAATTATAGAGGAAAAGGAGGGCAACATTAGGAGGGACCATCCTCAACCACCAAAATTTGTACTTTTTGGTTTTAATCTTCCTTGCACTAGGTAGGAGCAGGATACGCAGCCCAAAAGTAGCTATAATATAGTGATCTCATCTGTGAAGAATCGTCCAGCGCTGATCGCTTATGACTCCGACGAACATCGTCGGATCACCTCACTCTTTGCTGGCAACTGCTCCTCCATGCTGCAAGTTTCCGGCACATGCAACCCTGCATCCTGAAAACCGTTTCTTTCAAACAGCTGAAATGTGAGAGGCCAATAGCCGAGCAATTTGGTCATAACTTACGGTCTCATAATAGGACATTTGGAAGCAGAAAATCGGTTCACACTTCAACCCAAAGTCGAGACTTTGGAAGGGATCCGATTGGATTGTTTCTTTTCAATTCGTGTAAAGTAAAATCTAGTCTGCAATCCCAGAAATATTAAGAGTCGGACACGTCGGAAAGCGCCATGCGTGGGACTGCTCATGTTTCCTCCAATGCTTCTTTCGATATTTTCAGCATCCCGATCTTTCCCCTTTTTGCAACTTTAGCACTGAATATTTTAGAATTTAAATTCTCATTTCCGTCTCTTCTCTCTCTCTCTCTAACAGAACGAGACAGGAGTGAAAATTTTAATCGCTTATATGGTGGACAGGGGGGCAGAGGGGACATAAACCCGCAACTGACAACACTGAAGGAGTTTGCTTGCGAAGGCGCTTTCTCACTTCTCCACTCCTAGTTGATTCATATTTTCAGTTAAGTTTATTTTTAAATAAAATAAATAAAGCGAATAGCGTGCTACCTATATCTCAAAATAATAATAATAATAATAATAATAATAATAATAATAATAAGCAATTTGGAATACACTTGACAATTACCAGCAAGTGGTTGGTGAAATCATGAAACAAAAACAGTTGAACCGTGGCATCCTCCTAAAATTGTTAGGAAAACCATGAAAAGAAATCACCAGTACCCTCTCGCTAGCTTACCAAACGACTAAGCAATTCCGTCTAACCAACCGTTAAATCAACTATCCAAACATAACAGAAAAGTTGGGTTTTTGAAGAAAGAAGAGAAAGAATTAACGAAAATAATTCTACAACACGCAGTGCATGATAAAACTACAGATGGCAGCTTGAAGTAGCTAGAAGAACTCTTCAAGGGTTGAAGGTGCGGGGCAACTAGTGTTTCACAGAGGCCTTAAATCCACATCCAGATTCAAGATAGCAGCAGCAACAGATGACAATTCTTTCTCTCAGAGTCGGTAGACGCTGAAAGATCAACCCACACAACAGTGCTTTCTCTAGGCATCAGCAATAAAAAGCCACTGTACAGAACTACTTCATTACAGTGAAATGAAGAACATACCCTGATGAATCATCTAATATGCACTTTGCAGCCCTCAACAATAGATAATAAACAGAAATTCATATAAATCATCAAATACAAGAAAAATTGATATAATTTTGTAGACATGACAAGATGAAATCATTAATGATCCTAAAGAAGGAGGCTACAAACATTGGCTTAAGTCATTGCATAATAATAACAGGACAAATAATTGGCGAGGACCACACAGGTCACCTTTAAATCAGCATAAACATCTAACAATATAAATGTTAAAAGAACAAAAATGAATAACATAAAAGAAGCTTTACAAGGTGAAAGAAAAGCTCCATACATCAAAACTTAACATAAAAGATTTTATTGACTCTTTAGACATTGAGAGTTCAAACATGTCATCTAATCAATCGAACATCTCCCAGTACATGTATAGTTCCAACCACACTAGTACAGTTTAAAGTTGTACTCTCTTCCAACAAGAACCATCAAAAGTTACTGAATGGGGAATAAAGGTAAATATGCTATAATCTCTCACTTCTGGATGAATTGCTTCAGGTTCTTAAGCCATAAGAGGTACTCACGACTATCTTTGTTGATCATGTATTCATGCAAGAAGTTGGTAGTCATCGGTGAGATTCCTCTTATCTCCAAATACTTGTGAAAAGCTTTCTGCAGATTCTCATCCAGATCACTGCACCCAAAAGCAAAGTAGTAAGAGAAAACCCATCGTATTCAGAGAGCGCTTCAAACTACCACAAAAAACATTAATACTATCAACCAACTCAATGATTTTGCTTAGTACCTGTTCAGCCGCCTCCCATTGTGGAATTGGAAGGAATTGGACTCTTGAGTTTTCTTAAACCCATTATTTGTTAGATTTTAATTGGTTTGAAGGGATCTAGTAGGATTTCACACAGTACAATTAAATCCTGTCATATGAGATTGGCTTTGGCGAGAATTCGTCTGCTGTTAGTTATAATACATCCGTAAGCCAAAATATCCCATTTCGAAATAGTCGCATCAGTCTTCCTATTTAAATAAATACATGCAAAGTCATCCTCTCTAGCCGGTTTGTTAAATTAAATCCTGACGAATTGAAATTAGTAATATTCTATTAATATTTGAATACAAACAGTCCACAAAAGAATGATACAAACTACAACATAGGAATTCAATCAATTGACGCAGTGATTTTTGATTAGGAGAAAAGGAAGGAGAGAAGCTTACTTGAAATCAGGCCCTTCATAGGCGAGCATCTCTTCGTCGGATTGCTTGTTTTCCCTAACGGACATGCTATCGATCACGATCTCATCCGGATACGCCGTACAAGTGAACTCCAGGCTCAGGCCGTCTCCTTTGGTTACATTAACTGTGAGGGGGATGCTTGACTGGCTCGGGCGCTCGTTCTCCTCGCCGGCTCCTTCCCCGTCCTCACCGTTCTCGGCCTCTCTCTCGCGATCCGGCTCTTCTCCGGTCACGAGGCTCGGCATCGACACCACGACTTCGATACTCTCTCCCTGATAGCTCCTCCTCAAGGTGATTATGTTCAGCCCCTTTTCATCTTGGACCTCAAAAGGGAAACCCTCAGGGATTTCCTCCACCTGGGGGGGAAGACCGAGTTATCTAGTAGCTTCGTAGAACTAGGGTTTGTGAAATGAGAGATTGGGGGGTCAACTCACCCGATCGTGATCGTCGCACTCTTCGGCGCACTTGATCTCGGAGTCGATGACGCGGAGGAGGGTGGAGTCAGAGCTGGGCTTCTTCGCGACAGCTGAGGAGGAGGAGGAGAAAGGAGAGGCAAATGGGGAGGAGGGAGCGGTTCTCGATACCGAGGGTAGGGAGCGGAGGAGGAAGGAGTGGAAGGTCCCATGGCCTCCACCGAGGGCACGGCGAAGGAGAGGAGCGGAGGTGGAGGCGCGGCGGAGGGCGGCGGAGAACGCCATGGTCGTCGTCGGTTGCTGCGGGGAACGAGAGGATGGGAGGTGGGAGGAGGAGAGGAGAGGAGAGGAGAGGAGAGGGGATGTAGGGTTTTTGCGAGGAATGGGACTAGGGTTTAAGAAGGTGCACACGAGCTCAGCTAGGCCGGGGCAGCTCTGCAAGGCCTGTTTAAATACAAACAAAATGTGCGGGCTTGGAATTGGTTTTTAGAGCCAGCCCGCTACATAAGTAAGTGGGCTCCGAGCCTAAATAATTAGTATTAAATTAGGATCGAGTTAGGCCTGGCCTGAATCAGCCACGGCCCGTCTCATCATGAGGTCTAGACTTGAAAATTAGAATCAGGAGCTTGAGCACTCTGGCCCGATTCATTGTCAGGTCTATATTTGAAAATTGAAATTCACGAGCTCGAACCAGGCCGGGTCAGGCCTGGACCACCCGAATCCGCTCCGTCCCGGCTCATGATCGGGTCTAGATTTGGATGCTAAAATGACGAGCCCATGCTGAGCAGAGCCAGCCCCGGCCCGAATCCACTCCCTCCCTGATTGGATTTTTCTCCATCCAACCAGGCATAAGACGGTAGCTGCAGAGCATATTTTTCCCAATTCACGACACATTAATTGATAGGTAGGCTGATTATTCTGACTAAATTAATTAAATAAAAATATTATCGATAAATCGTTATTAGAAAAACTATTGTTCGCCAACATAGCAAATTAAAAAGCAAACAAAGTTGGGTTCTAAATTTCTTTTAACTCGGACGGTTTTGCCAAATTTTAGTACATAACTAACTTTTCGAGATATTAAAATCCAACAGTGTTTTTTTTTTTTTTTTTTTTTTTTTTTTTTTTTTTTTTTTTTTTTTTTTTTTTGTTCACTCTCCCGAAAATTAGTGAAATTTTTGCTCAGTCTCTTTCTCCTTCCTTGCTCCGAAAGACTCGTCCCTCCCCGAAACGAACCAAGTATCCATCGTGTTCTCCTTCGCCTCCGAGCTCGAGCGACGATGAGGATTCGACGAGTGTGTGAGGGGACACGGAGCTCCGATTAGGGCATTGGGATCTACGATCTCTCCGAGGTGCCCGCGAGGGGAAAGGGAGAGGAGAGAGGAGATGAAGGTAATGGTGGGGAGACCTGGTACTTGGAGCGGCCTCTTGTTGAGGACGGGGCAATGCGCCTCCGCCGCGGCGTCCATGGGAGTGATGCTCTCCGCTCTAGGGTTTCCAAACTACACCGCTTTTTGGTTTGAATCTGCTCCTTCCTTTCTTCAGCTCTACGATTTTACGGGATTAATCATGATTTTCTGATTTTCTCTCAAATTTCCTTTTTATTTTTATTTTTTTTGTTTATTTTTGTCTATTCATTTATTTGTATCCCTTCGTCGAATCCTGATTGACTATGATTTGCGTATTTATTTTCTTGCACGGAGCTGCCCCACAAGTGAGAAAAAGGGCACGTTTTGTTCAAGGATATAACGTGGAATAAGTTTTTTATAAGTTTATCCAACTGTCTAAGTATAACAGGGAACAGAACTAGTTCTACATTTGGTTTTAAATTATGAAAATAACTTGATGATAAATGGGTAATATTTTGATGAGGTGATGTTTGGTAAGAAATTAAGATATATTCTTCAAACAAATGGATAACATGTTTCGATTGGAACAACTGTTTTTTTTTTATTATTGTTCTTTTTTTCTTTTCTCTGTTGCATTTTGCTGAATGAACGAGTAAATTGTGTTATATCCTATGGTCCCTGAAGCAAACAGCACCAATATGGGTCGTAGGATCATCGGTATTCAGCATTATATTTACTGTGGTGGTTGGAGTGCGTACCTTTGCACTGTTGGGTCATTGCCTTGCTTACACATTTCCATGACATCATTGTTGAAGCTTTTCATCACTGAAGATAGATGGTTTAGGACGTATTTCGTGATCAGCTTTGTTATTAGGCTGTCCATTGGGCTTATTTAATCTTGAATATCTGTAGTTTTGCTTATTCTGCTCTATCATTATGGTAGATTCACTTATTAATCCTGGTACTCGTCTCAAGCATAACTTAATGAATAATGATACTTAACCATCCGTTTGACGGATCATGGCCCACTTATGCATAATGTCTAGACAACATGATAATATGGTACCTTTTTCAAGCTGGAGGTTACTTGGCTTGTTATTTATTTAGGTACGGGATTGCATGTAGTTTTCTGGTTATCTGGCCGAACATAGTTCACACTATGTTATTGTGCTTATTGGGTTGCTGCTTAATTCTTATATAATGACAGGAAAAAAATTCGCTGGCTATAACTTCTGTTTTAGTTCTGCCTAAATGCATTTTAGCAACCGAATTGGTATTTATATTATTTTCTTTACTATATTGCCTTAGATAGTAATTTTTCCGATACTAGCTTTCTGAAATACCTATACTACTACTTGCATTCAGCTTCTTGATTGCTTCTATGGGACTACAAGCTTTGTGGAGTCTGGGACTAGCATGTCTTGATGTTTTTGCTATAAAGATGAAGAGAGATCTGCATAATCCAATGCTCGTAAGCTTGTTTGTCGTTGGTGACTGGGTAATAATCTCATCCTTTCTCTCATTATTAGTTTGTCATAACCTGAAAATTGCTCAATACTTATGGCATGTTAAGCTGGGAAACTGATCTTTCAAATAAAATGGTCTTGCACTTTGATGCAACAGTTCTGTTGAAAGGAATCAAGCTAACACTATCTGCTACTCAAGGTCTTGCTATAGGAAGTCATGAAATGTCAACTTGTTTTGCCTTTTGTCTCTTGTGTTCTTTTTCTATCACTTATTTCAAGTAAATGTTGGAGTTGTTATAGTTCGTCATTCTAAAGTTGTAGCCTTTAAAGGACAATTCGGTGGGCATACTTTAAAGCTTTAGTCTGTGAAGGGAGCTGTATCTTTGCCTTATAGCAACATCAGCTTAAGACTATCTCAACCTGAAATTGAAAAACTCAGCACTTATTGCATCTTATGTGGGGTTGATGAAACCAATAGTGGGATCCTGGAGCTTATTTATCTACCTAACATGGCTGGGCATTGTTGAATTATTTGACACATGTTGAGATATATCTTCTGTTGAGGTCAAAAGAGAAAATTTTCCATTACATCGTAAATTTTCACTTTGATATGTAATACATATTGTTCTTTAAAATTGTATTTTCTTCAGTTACTGCACTCTCTTCCTGTTACTGTATCAGTTGTTTAGATACATTGTTCTACCAAACTTCTTAGTGTCGAGCATCTAATTTTCTCTTGATGGGAAGAACTGAAATAAAGTCATTATCAATATTTTGGATATTAAAATGCCATGTGCAATCCAGGTAACAGCAACTCTATCACTAGCGGCAGCGTGCTCTTCAGCAGGTGTAACAATCTTGTTTGCAAGGGATCAACCCTTCTGCGGAGAGGTTTCTCAGCTCTCATGTGGTAAATATGAAATCTCTATTGTATTAGCTTTTATCACATGGTTGTTGGTTGCCTTATCTTCGTTAATAACATTTTGGCTACTGGCTTCAGCTTGACTGCTTTTGTGTATGCTTTTGTCTGTAAGACGAATTATCTTTATGTGGAAGATATTATATATTAAATATAGTTCAAATTGCTGTTCCTCGTGTTCCTGATCTAATGCATATCTAAAGTGATTGAATCATTGAACATATTTTGGAAGATTTCATCTTTTCTTGCTTACGCATGAAGCTCTCGATCAATCTTAGCATCCTAACATGCATATTCAGTTCTTTCCCATTTTAATTAAATTTCTTATATTTATTTGTGAGAATATTTTGAGGTAAATTTGAAATCAGAATACTTTATTCATCATTTAATAAAGGATCGATGGCCCTCAAACACTCTAAGGTCCCTTTAAGTAATTGTATAAATGAACCACTACAATTTGCATGTAGAGAATGGCTTGCTGTTTGAAACCACAAGAAGTTATGGTTAATGATTGGTTGAAAAGGAATGGCAAACAATTCTTTGTGGATGGGAAGCGATTAATCCACTGGATATGGAGGTTTTCTGTTTCTCGATATCTTTGCAAGGACACGACACAACTGGCACTTTAAATTAATACATCAACAAAGATGCTTGAGGATTAATGCAGACATGCGAGCATGTCCTGAGGAGAAAAACTCAATGAACTACGTATGAGATTATTATTTGTCCGTAGTTTGGATTTCTTCTACTTAAGATTTCTTAATATTGTTGAGCGAAACACATGATATGACTCCACAATATAACCTATTTGTAGACAATTAAAATATACCTCTATGATCTGATGGTTTAAGGTATTAATGACCATCCAATTACTGGCATCTGGTTGTTGGTGCTACCAACCATTTTCTATGTTATAAAGTTGGTTTCCATAATCTCTGGGATAGTTAGTAATCTTAAATATAGAAGCTAAACAAACTGTTTTCTATTGACACTTATTTTATTGATATACCTGATCAAAGTATCACCGCAACAAATTGTAAACGTGATGGGTAGTAATGGTATTTATTGGAGAATTAGTCTTTGATGTAAGCTCTGAACTACATAAGCCAATTAATTAAAAATTATTCCCAGTGATAATACCATTTGAACTGTCATTGCCAGGTCTTGAGTTGCAACAAGCAACAATTTTCTTTCTTTAATCTGCATATTAGGTTGTTGGTTGCTTGTGTAAAGAAGACAACCTTGCTTTCAAATAAAAATCTCAATCCACGTTATTAGATGTTACTTGGACGATATCTTATAAATCTCACTTCTTTTAGGTGGAAGAGGTATTCAATTATAGTATAGAAGTTGAGGTTTATGTTGTTGAATAAATACCAGGGAATCTTATGAGGTGCCTATGTTTCAAAAGGTGTTACTGTGTCCTTGTTTCTCAGACCTATGGCTGCTATTGGACATATAGGCAGGCCCTTTGTACAACAAGTTATTTTAGCTTTGATTGGCTATCGGCGAACGTGATACTTTAGTTGCAACTATTAGTCGAGATTGATCTCGCCTTTCGGATGGATGATGAGTCAGACGATGTATAGAAATTTTCAATGCATTTGGTTTGTACGAAATGTACGTCCATGCAGTAGTACCTGTATTGTGAGGCTCAACTAAGAAGATGCCTTTGGAAGGGGTGTAGTTACAAAGTTCATCTTTAGTAAATGAGTCCGTGGTAGTCGTAGTTGGAGATGGAATTTAATATACTTAGCGGACCACTCTGTGTGATGATCGATGATGGCATTTTTTTAAACCAAAAAAAAAAAAGAAAAAAAAAAAGAAATCAAGTTTCGCAAGGCTTATCAACCAACTCAACTGGCACACCGTTTCCCGATCTGATGAGCTGCCCATCTTCAGTAGTAAATGCTCCTCACTTGTCGTTATCCCTACTTTCTTGGTTTGGGCAAAA
Source organism: Ananas comosus (assembly GCF_001540865.1). Classification (NCBI taxonomy): domain Eukaryota; kingdom Viridiplantae; phylum Streptophyta; class Magnoliopsida; order Poales; family Bromeliaceae; genus Ananas; species Ananas comosus. Next base: position 10,722,017 of record NC_033638.1, on the reverse strand, counting down.
ATTTTCTGGGCATCGTCCCCAGACAAGATGTTTGGGGACTATGCCGATGGGTGCCGCACCCATCGCGACCCTCCGAAACCCACAAAAAAAAAAAAAATTGAGCTCCATTTTTTAAAAAGAGAGAGAGATTGAGAGAGAGAGAGAGAAAGAAGTTGGCGGAGGGGAGAGGAGGGCGAGGATGGGCGCGCGCGGGCCACGCAGTGCCAATCTGCATCCTTCCCAAAATTTTAGTTTGGGAAGGATGCCCATACAATTTTTGCCCTCTTGGTTTCACCCTTCAGTTCTCCTTTAAATTATTTGTGCTTACATACGTACATACATAGTTGTAATAGGTCTTGTGTGCCAAGGAGTACGGAGGCCTCCGTGCTCTTAGCCGTTTATGATAATGGATCGTGCTCCTAGCCGTTTGTGATGATGGATTTTTCAAATAGACGATCTTAGACTTGATTTAGCATATTTAAAATATTTAAAATAAATTTTATAATTTTTTTATATTATTTACCTAATGATCGAAAGGGTTCAAAATTAAAGACCGAAAATAAAAATCTTACAAAAAATAATAATATAGCTAGAATACTATTGATAAGATAGAAATAATAATATAATATTTATTCTCAATTTTTGATTATTAGATGTGTAGAGTTTAGTAGGGATTAATAAAATAATAATAATAATCTGCCGGTGAAGAAATTTGATAGTAAATATTACTCATATACTATTAATAGTATACTAACTCAACACTCTTTCTCTCTCTCTCTCTCTCTCTCTCTCTCTATATATATATATATTATCTCTGTTGTCAGATCTGAGACTCATCCTGTTTTTGCTCGTACTAGAATTAGATATATCCCAATGAATTGAGTACTTTCTCACCCCAAAAAGAAAAAAAAAGAAGATATGGACTGACAACTTCTTGAATAACAAGCTATCTTAGAAGTCCAGACAAACAGGTAGTATGCATTGTAGACATGATCAGGAATAGACACGAGGATTGCAGTCTTGAGTTTAAGGTCTCATGGCTCTCAACAAACTTATAATCCCTCGATATTTTCTTTTTTTAATCATAATTTAGGCGGCTTGAATCAAATATGTTAGGATCCTGCGGGATTTTGTGCGGTACTCATCTCCGAGGCGAGGCTAAAATATCTTTCTAGCGACGACCGTCCTCAACGCAAGTGACAAAATATAGCATGTTGCCTTTCTCTCTCTCTAAAAAAATAAAATTTCTCTCTAGCAACGTGGCAGCGGACCATCCATCCATGTGTCAAATGTTTGATCCAGTCTCTGTCATATTCATACCCAGTTCTGCCTCCACCTACCAATAATTCTCAGGGCCTGGTGCAAATCTGTTTCTATATATATATATATATATATATATATAGAGCAGTGCTGCTGTGCTCTCAGGAGCACGGAGGCCTCCGTGTTCCTGAGCCGTTTTCGATGGTGAAATTTTCGAATCGACGATCGGCTCCGTTAGGCTTGATCTAGGGTATTTGAAGTATTGTAGAAAATAATTTTTGCGATTTTTTGATATCATTTACCTAGTGAACGAAAGGATTCAAAATCAATATTTTTTAATGGTTGATATCTGCCGTTTTTAAGTTTAATGGTGTAGAAGTATTCAAATCAGATGAAATTTTAATACAAAATTCTTTATACTATTTACAACAAGATTAATATTTCTGATCGAAAATTTTAGTGCTATATCACCACTTTTTATATGATTTTTATTTTCAGCCGTTAAAAATTATTGATTTTGAATCCTTTCGATTGTTAGGTAAATGATATCAAAAAATCACAAAAATTATTTTCTAGAAACTTCAAATATGCTAGATCAATAAATTCTATCATCAAAAACGGCTCAGGAGCATGGAGGCCGCCGTGCTCCTGATAGCACAGCAATCCTGCTCTCTCTCTCTCTCTCTCTCTCTCTCTCTCTCTCTCTCTCTCTCTCTATATATATATATATATATATATATATATATATATATATATATATATATATATATAATGAGAAAAAGAATTATTTATTTAAACAAGCTTTTTGGAACTTCATCGGAAAGTGATTCTTGTGCTTCTCGTATACTACTGAGTACTCTGATAAAGAATCAACTCAAGCAAATATTTTTAGACGAACAGGTATTAAAGAAAATAACTTTTCTATCTACAGACTCTGTCCAAACTTACATCAACCGAACAACACCAGCAGCAGACATGAACATATCTAACCCTCCACACGGCTAACAGACACAAAACCAACTGATTACACTTGCCAAGGGAACGAAGGAATAAACCAACCGCATGAAACACAAGCACACCCGCGCGTGCGCGCGCACACAGCCACATGTAGCTCTTTTTGCTACACTATATTGGATCAAATCTAATCTTCATGGCTCACATGACGATCTCGGGCTTCAAGATGCTCGATTTGATCTCCTTGTGGGGGAGAACAACACCTCCATTGCTATAAATCTCATCTCCTACATGCACATCCTCACCTAAAATGGTCATGTTCTCGACGCGGGCCCACTGCCCCACTGTCGAATGCCATCCGATGATGCTACTAGAAATGCACGCGTGCTTCTTAATACGGGCTCCTTGCATCACAGTGCACCTCGACAACCTAACTCCAGATTCAACCACACACCCCGGTCCGATCGCAACATCCGGACCAATCAAACACCCCTCCCCGATGACCGCATTCTCGTGAACCAACACGTTGCCCACAATGTGCAGGCCGGCGGCTAGTTTATAAGGCGATTTCTTTCTCAGGGAGTCGAGATAGAGCCTTAGGCCTGTAATGTAGTCTCTCGGCTGGCCAATATCCATCCAGAATCCTGGCAGGACCATGGCATAAAGCTTTTGGTCCGCCGCGATTTTGGGGAAGACCTCTTTTTCGATCGAGGTTGGCTTTAGTTCAATGCGGTCGAGGACCGACGGGTTCAACAGGTAAATGCCCGCGTTGATCTTGTTGCCCACAAATACTTTCGGCTTTTCGACAAATCTATCTACCTTTCCAGTTTCCTCCTCCATAACCACGACACCATATTTCGAGGGCTCATCAACCTATTCAACCAGAAAAGCGGAAGGCGGTTAACATGCACCTACAATAAACTTTCAGGGGAAACAACCGGCCGGTACCAGAATGTCGTTTTACCTTGGTTACCATAATTGTAGCCTCTCCGCCGTGGGATTTGTGGAATCCAATGAGTTCGGCAAATGGGTATTCGCTAATGACATCGCTGTTGAGGACAAAGAAAGGCTCGCCGGAGCTGTCGATAAGCTTGTCTCGAGCCAGAGCCAGAGGGCCAGCCGTTCCTAGCGGCTCAGTCTCTTGGGAGCAGGTGATTTTGATTCCAAGCTTGCTCTCAAAATCCTTCAAAAAGTTGAGCATCACCTGGAAAAAGAAAAAGGGCCTAGAATAAAAGTGTGGATGAAGATTTAGAGGGTCGGCGAAAAAGGAAAAAAGAGTGATGGGTGTTAGATTAAATTGCAATTGCCCCTTCCCTTCTTCTTTTTTACCTCTGGTTGGTAATTAATGGCTAGCACAACCTCTGTAACTCCAACAGCTTTCAACGCCTCAATCTGGCCAGGAATATAAGGTTATCACAATCAGACAAGTAGGAATCAATTATTCAAAATGGGACCCTCACTTCTACTCAAAAATAGGGAGGAAAAGGAAACTGGGACCATGATTTAATATGGAGCTATGCTAACAATGATCCTTATCTAGTTAAAGATAGTTTTTTTTTTTTTTTTTTTTTGGCATTAAATATGGACAAGCATGCAGCACATGTTCCTGCAGCTTCTGGGGAATCTACTCACATGCTCCTGCCATTACGCTGCAGCAACAAGGGATCAAATGACAAGACATAGAATTCACGGTATTTCTTTCAGCAACAACCAGAGCTTACATTAGACTCTGCACTGCTATTTCTTTCATCAAGCTCTCATTTTGTGAAATAAGTAGGAGAAATAGATCACGTACGTACCTGGTGCAGGATCATGGGTTTATTTGCAAAATCAACAAGAGGCTTAGGGAGACTAAGCGTCAAAGGCCTTAGCCGGGTACCAAACCCTCCAACAAGAATTAGAGCCTTCATGGTGTTGATGATAGTGGTTTCTTCTCAACTTCCCCTGTTCCTTAATAGTGAAGAGGACTCACTCAGAGATCCATATTTATATGCCCCCCATCCCCCCCTCCCCAAAAATAATAATAATTCTAATTATCAAAAGTTTCATTACCGGTCCCTTCTGCTGACATGTGTTACTACAATTTTTTTTTTAAAAAAAAGCTGCTTTTTGAGTAAATACCAAGATGCGGGCTTCGAATCCGAAGTACAATTATTATGGTGGCGTTAAAGAGGAGATAAGGGCGAGCGTTTTTGATGCGAAAAACAGGAAAATTCATGAGAATCGGAGGATTCAGTGGGTAAAGCAGTTGACGAAATAACGCAGAAATTGAGGGGGGTGTCAGCAAAAGTGTTAGGATTATCAAATGAGGCGAGGATTTTGTCGTCGTGTTATAGCTGGATCTGACGTCGCCCATTTATTTATCCAGCTAAAAAACCAACCTGGATTAATCATCTTTTTCTATCTTTCTTTTTTTTGAAAAAAGAGGCCAATCTCTTTAAATTTTCACACTAAAACAGAGACATTTGTATCAGGGTTTTACCTGAGAATTTCTTAGCAGTGACTCAGCTCTAAGGCTTAAATGCTTTATATATATATATACACATGTGTATATAAGGCATGCATGCAACATGTCGCAACGAACAAGTACCTAAATTTCTTTTGTACAAAATCAAAACTTTTTCTGTATTTCCCCAGAAGAAAAGAGATATTAACAATTGTATTCTTACAATTAGGAAGATCAGTTATGGAATAGAGGACATTGTACTTTCAATGCATTCTATATACAGATAGATCTAAACGGAATAAACATATTTTCTTAAAATAGAAAGGAATAAATATATTTCTCTAAAAAAGGGAACCAATTTAACTCAGACGTAGCTGAGATCAAACGACTGAGACGCAGGATCCTATTTTCGTAACTATGCATGCGCTTGCTTATGATCATCTTCTGGAACCGAAGATCCCACACGCATTTCACCGCACCATCTCAATCTCGCTTAAACGCGTGAAAAATCGTCGGATAAAAAAGAAAACACAAATTAAACTAGCTTTAAGAAGAAGGGTAGTGAGGATGTTTCAGATCCTAAAAAAACACAAATTTAATGAGGAAAAAGGCCAAAAAAAAAAGAAAAAGAAAAAAAAGATCACATGGATTCGATTAATCACCTTGGAGATCCGATCGCTTCTTCCTCCCCTCTAAACGAGACCCTCGTTCGCTCGATCGCGAGATCGAGAGAGAGAGAGAAGCAAAGAGACGAAATGGAGCGCAAGCTTGCTTTTTTGTCGACCCCTCCGACCCGACGACTCGATTCCAGGGGCCGAGTCATTTATAGGACCCGCCGGATTTAAAGTTACACTTCCCCCTCCCCGTTTTTTCTTTTTTTTTTTTTCTTTTATTTTGGCAACTTATTATTATTATTATTATTATTATATTTCTCTAATTATTATCTCCGTTCATTACATAATAATAATAATAATAATAATAATAATAATAATAATAAATAATTACTTTTTATTTGGCTAAAATGAGCTGGCAGAATCGGTCCTCATGGAAGTGCACGCGAAAACGTACCGTGCGTTTGGACACCGCCGAAACTATAAGGACCCAGTCGTAAAATAGACGTACGTGATACTGCCACGTGGACCACCGAATGCGGGGTCCACGTGACGGTCGGCGTCAGAAGCGTGATATACAAGCGTTACACCGCAGAACTTGAGAGTCACGCGCTGCCGCGTTGCTTCGTTGAGGGTTTGTTGGGCCTTTTGGGCTCCTTTGCCGTCGCATTTTTAACCGGGTCCGTATCTTATACTGGACGGATAAATAAATCCAGTAATTAAAATCTTAGTTAGTACGGAGAAATTATATGATCTAATTGTTTGGTCAATAATTATTCCAATTTGTACGATAAGAAAAAAGAGTGTGCGTTGGCAATGGCACATGTGCTATAACTTTTTAAGGATCCTATGTGTGGTATCAAATCGCCTACAACTCTCGGTGCATACAATTATGGGGCTAGGCCAGCGGAGGCGTGCAAATCGAATTTGGTATCTTAGTTATCAACCATGAAGTTCTTAGTCAGCTGTGCTAGGTATGACCGGTAGATGTTAAAATTTTTATTAGTTGTTATTTGTTAGTCGTTAAAAATGTTATTAAATTTAATAACTACAATCTAATAAACTTAAAATAATCATTGGATGGATTAAATCTTTCCTTGATGATTATGGTTATTCTTCTGAAATAACAATTGGTGGTGATTTATAAAATATCAGCGAAAAAACTTGAATGAGGAACTCCCCATTCAACTTTATTAGGCCCTCCTCTACATTCGTCATTTATTACAGTATTGTAATGCAAATTTTAAAAACTTTTAGCGTGAAACAAATCTCTAAAGTTCTAACATGAAATAAATCATGTATTTAACCAAACTATCTCAATAGAAAATACATTGAGGAGCTCTGAAGTAAAATTACATTCTACAATAGCTCTGGTTTCCTAATATCTATGTTAGTACCTATTTGAGAAGGTAGTTAATTTCCACCATGTACTCTTTTAGACATTGTTTGGTTCAAGGACAAAGATGACCTTATTCCTCTCTTTATTCCCAAACAAAGAAAAAAAATCAATTCCCCTCTTAACGGAACGGGTTATTCTAGGATAACCCGTTAAGAGGGTAGAATTGTTGTTCCACCATTTTGGTGGAACAACAATTCCTCTTCTTTACCGACCGTCCCTAGAGCAAGTGGCAAAAGGCTTGATGCTTGGTACTCGAGACACAAGTTCGAATCTTAGTTGATTCACATTTCCAGCTAAGTTTATTTCTAAATTAAATAAACGAAGCGGGTAGCGTGCTACCTATCTCTCAAAAAAAAAAAAAAAACAATTCCTCTCCTTTACTTCTACAAAATCAATAGTAAAATGTTATCTAATTAATGTATTATATATTAATTTATTTTTTAATCAACAAGATAAATAATTAACTACTTAATTTATTACTCTAATAAATATTTTAATTAACTATTTGAGTAATTAGTTTATTATTTTAATTAATTTGCTAATTAAATAATTAATTATTTAGTGTACTTATTCAATAATCAATATTTATATTGATTAATTAAATAATATTTTGACTAATTTAACTATTTGATAGTTATTAACTAATTTATTTATTCATTTATTAAATTACTTATGATTAATTAAATTTTTAATTACTAATTAATTTATTAATTAATATTTAGGATATTTAGCGATATTCATGATTAATTATTAAATTAAATAAGTTGGATTATTATTTAATTAATATTTTTGTATTAATTAATTAGATAAAGTATTATTATGTTAAAATTATAATTATTCTTATCTTTACTATTCCAATCTAAACTATCCAAATGCTATTTTTTCTATTTTCGAAAAAAATCCAGTTTTTATCCAAACTCAAAATTANATTCTTATTCTTACTATTCCAATCTAAACTATCCAAATGCTATTTTTTCTATTTTCGAGAAAAATCCAATTTTTATCCAAACTCAAAATTAATTTTTTTTCTGCTTATCCTAAGAATTATATCTATTCCAGAAATAACCTAAAGTAGTTTATTTCCGAACCAAACGATACCTTAGGCATATCAAATAAATCATAGATGGACAAAATTAAATTATTGTCGACACTCCAAATAAATCATAGATCGATAGTTTTAAATAATTGTTGTCATCAAAAGGAAACAAGAACAATTAAGTTAAGACTTAAGAGGTCCATATATTGTTTCGTTCATTTTCTCACGCATTTAATAATGCCTCTTGTTGCTATACTGGCTACTTACGATGCCAAGTTCCCATCGCCTGTAATCAGTAATTGCACGGAACTAGTAACTTGTTTGTATATAAATATACACGGGAATATATATCATATATTAAAATCTTAATGGAACTAAGTAAACCAAATCTATGTGTTCTCTTAGTGGATTGGTACCTAACTAAAAATAGTCAACGAGGTTATTTTCTAATTAATGATGTGTCATTTTGCTCTTAGAATACACTCCTAGTTGCATCAAGCCATAACCAAGTTAGGTGGCGCATTAATGTTCCCACCTATGGCGCTCCTTCAAATGTTAAAAGCATGCATTATTAAGAAGCTGCTTGGTTTTCCACAAGATATTCTACAAAGAAGTGTTTTTTTTTTTTTTTTTTGCTTTAAAAGTATTTTCTATTCGTCTAGTAATTCCTGAAATAATAGTTTCTTTCCCAAAAAAAAATCAAAATTTATGGAAAATTTTTTATTCGTTCTTCTATTTTTCTATCCGAAAAATAAAAACTATAAAAAATTTTACTTTGTAAATTTGTTCAAAAATAATAAATTTTTCTTTTTTTTAAAAAAAAAAAACTAATTAAAGAGCTCCTAAGAAGGAGGAACATGCACACATACGCACTAATTAGGTATGTACTACATGTAAGTTCTTCAACAAGCATTTTTATCGCCACCTTTCTCTTCAAGAAGATGGGATAGATATCAACCCTGTTGACTTATCAAAACTAAATGCACTTCCAATGGTTGCTACTTCTCCCTGTCTACAAAAAGGCCACCTTAGAGAAGTTTTAATTTTTATAAGATCCACGGTTAGTTGATTTGAATTAGTTTTTTTTTTTTTTTTTTTTTTTTTTGAGAAAAAGATAGCATGCTATCCGCTTCATTCATTCAGAAGGTGAATTAAGCAACATGGATGAGACATCACGGCCTCTAGGATGACGGAGACAAAAAGGTAAAAGTCAGGAAAACAGGTGTTGTGAGTAAAGTACAGCTGATATCTCTATACGGTCTACGAGTTCTAACTACTGATCTACAGATCAGCACTACTCCACTGAGCTAGCAGGTGTTTGATCTTATGAGTGCCACGGATCGGATCTGCTTGAGCCTTCGCAAAAATGATCACCATTCCTAATCTCCCAAATCACCTACCAGCAAATTGATTTGAATTAGTTAATACTATTGCAAATTTGTGAAATTTCTCTTCATTGTAAGATCAAGTCTTTTGGTTCATGAGGTTGGCTAATTTGCCACCCAAATGAAAATTTGGACTTAAATTATATAAATTATTTCGACAACCAATTGAACCAAGTTGATCAAACAACTGCTCGCCTACTTCAACTCAAAAGTGCCAAATGAGTTGCACCGTACGTAGGCGCACAAAGGTAAAAATCTTGTTGTTGAACGGCTTATGTAGTTAATCTATGACAAAAAAAAAAAAAAACAAAGAAAAAAGAAGAAAAAAAATTCCCTATTTGATTATTATTTTGATAAATAATAAGTAAATATAATATATATTTCTTTTTTTAAGGGAAAACGTTCATATAGAAAATTGAAAACTTATAAGCGTTTTAGTCGAGCCCAGCCCATGAAGTTTCCTCGTAGCCTGGCCCAGAAACCAGTCAACAGCTTAATTGAATTGTCAAGATACAAGAGCTCATTGAATCTAACCATCTAGGCGCATCAACCTTTTAGTGCATCCCACAGGTTTACTATAGAATCTGCAAAAGTGTTTTTGGGCATCTCATCTATATATTGAATAGCATATCTAAACAGGGCATGATAAATCCTGTTGATATTCCTCTTGCTTGCTTCCTTTTCTTTTGATCAGCCGAGCAATCTTTTACTGATTGCTATTAAAAAGCAATGAGAAAATTAATATTCTATTTATTTCGTTAAATGATCATAAGACATTGCCAAGATCACTGGTTTGCTCATGATATGATTTCTATAATCCCATTGGAAAACGGAAACTACTTTTCAACATATTTTGGGTGCAACTTCTCTAAGTTCGGTATTTGACATTACTCAATACCAAGCATACCCTTTATATACCTAACCTTGCAGATGGCAATTGGATTAATAAGCGAAATGGCCCACAATCATCTGCTGTTAAGGTCATGCATGGTCTAGTTTCAGCTGCTCTTTCTGTTCGGCATGATGCAGTACAAGTTGGGCTGGCTTTTTCTTCACTAATTTTCGCTCCTACGTCTCATCATCTTATGGAATAATTGGGAAATGAAAGAGAAAATTGAACGACCTACTGAGGGATACATTTTAAAAGAAGCTCCATCAAATATCCATACCAACATCTTTTTCTTCTGCATAAATAAATAAATAAATAAATACATACATACATTTTTGCCACTTATTAGATGTTTGACTCTTAAAAGTGCCCCATGGTGTCAATTCTTTCAGTATCAACTTCTAGCCTGCTGTGGAGGAAACTTAGTCCAGTAGAGTGACCGTACTTCTTTTTTTTTTTCTTTTTTTTTTTTTCCTTTCGTCGAGACCTTGCTGCCTCACCCATGTAGCTTAATTCACTTATTGAATGAATGAAGCGGGTAGCACGCTACTTTTTTCTAAAAAAAAAAAAATTCTATAATTTAGCCATACCAATACTCTACTATTATTAATTTTCTTTCTTTTTCATTCTTTAAGGAAAGATAAAGAAACAATCAACTGCTCGTTTAAGCACCCTCTTAAACAACAATTTATTATTNTAATTTAGCCATACCAATACTCTACTATTATTAATTTTCTTTCTTTTTCATTCTTTAAGGAAAGATAAAGAAACAATCAACTGCTCGTTTAAGCACCGTAATAAAAGTCGCTTGATTATTAAGTGTTGCTTCTCATTAAGATATGGACCCCAGTATAAAATAACAAGTGAGAAAAATGTGGGAGCTAAAAGCGAAGCTCAAGTTAGACTTGCTTTCCCAGTAGTTTCCCGAGATAAGGCTAATTCGACTTTTTTTAAAAAAAAGGGAAAAAAAATTTTCAATTTATTTTTAATTATGGATTTTTTTTTTTAGACTTGCCAACATTTAAATTCACTATCTGTCTCGAGAAACTTTTTTCATTTGTTCGTTGGATCGCACACGTACGAAAATTGATATATAGGGATCAAACATTCAAACCACGCATCAATCTCTCGCACCAAGAGAAGAATAATGTTATCGTTCTAATTAAAATCATTTCTAGGTTAATTAGTCTCAATTACATTAATTTTTTGAGTTAACATATTCGTCAAAGTTTTTTTTTTTTTTTTTTTTTTTTGAGAATAAGTAGTATGCTATCTGCTTCATTCGTTGAAGGTATGAATTAGACTATAGGGGTGAGACAACCAAAACCTCGAGAAAATATCCAAAAAAAAAAAAATCATATTCGTCAAAGTTGATTCAAGCACCGTACGTAGTTTCACTTCATCCACATAGATATACAATCACTTAATTTTACATATATTATCTGTGCATTAAGGATTACACTATAAACTAGGCAACGGACGCACTATTGACTTTTGGATAGATCGATGGTGCGGTGAGATTTCCTTGCAACGGGCTTATCCGGAGGTGTATGACTTGACGGAACGCAAGAACGATTTAGTTACGGACTGTTGGGGGAGCGACGGTTGGGACTGGCGTAAAATATTTGGAGATGGGGCTGATACTAGGCAGGACTTGGGCACTATTATCTCGGAGCTTAAGGATCGGATCTCTGTTTTTATTGTAGATCAGAGTCCCGACAGGATCCTTTGGCGTTGGGGATCTGGGGGACGCTTCTCGGTTAAGTCGGCATACTCAGTGCTGAATGAGGGAGGTACAAGGGATGACCGCACAATCAAGCTTTGGAGACTTTGTATATCTCTGAAAGTTAAAAATTTTCTGTTGGCTCGTCCTCAAAAAGAGATTTCTAACGGCAGATAACCTTATAAAAAGGGGGTGGATCGGTGATACGACTTGCGTGCTACTGCTATGTGGGTCTCATGAGGAAATTGTTGATCACCTGTTCATTAACTGCATATACACTAAATTCATCTTATTGATGACGGTTGAGGGCATATAGGCGGGGGAGCTGGGAGGCGACGTTCATTCGGCGTGGGATAGGTGGGTGCGTACGAAGGGTCTACAGTGTTCAGCTAATTGGATCATAAAACTACCGGTTTGCTGGTGGATCATCTGAGAGTGCCGAAACGATACGATCTTCAAAGGGATGTAGCTGGACCCCCTTAGAGCTGTCTGCAAGGTTAACCAGTTGTCGAATTTGTGGAAACAATTTCTATCGGTGAATCGATAGTTTGTCCTTTTTTTTTCTGATGATTTCTGATCTGAGGCCCGGTTGGCTAACTCCTGTAGGCTAATTCTTTTTTCTTTTCTCTTTTTTTTTGAGAGAGAGATAGGTAGCACGCTACCCGTTTCGTTTATTTGATTTAGAAATAAACTTAGCTATAGGCTAATTCATTCTTTTAATGAATGAAGCGGATAGCATGCTATCTTATTATCAAAAAAGAAAAAAAAAAACTTTCGAACTTTTATCATGTATGTACAGAGGCGCGAGAGTGTTAACACAATTTTCAGATGATTAATACACATTTTAAGTAATAATAAATCCTTAATTAAAAATAGAAAAATACTATTTATACAAATTCTCATTTCACACTTAATTATCGAAAATTACAAAGCAGATCAGGACGTAATTTCACCACAGCTGTAGGACTTTTCCTGCAGCAAACGACCTTATTAATGAAACCTAAAAAAAAAAAAAAAAAAAAAAAAAAAAAAAAAAAGCCTCCACAAATATATATTTATATATCATTTACAATTTGTTCTTAATCGATCACCTCTACTAAATATCAAATCAAAATGGAACAAACTCTACCTCGAGAGAAAATTAAGCGGGATGATCAATTCGGCATGCTCGGCTTTCCGAGTGCAGTCCGTCAGGCTTGTCGGCGGGCCATCGAATTCGGCCGGCGGCGGGGAGACTGCGCTGCTCCGCCTGAAGCAGCAACTATGCCCGAAGCAGCAGGCCGNAAGCATTTTGGGTTGGTGTTTGGGCCCAACGAGTTATTGTTGCTAGTGGGCTGGGTCGTTACATTTGGTATCAGAGCCGGTTTATCAGCTGGACATGTGTGGCGAGTCTCGACTGAGCCAGAGTTTGGATGACGGGTTAGCGAGACGAGTCTCACATCGCCTGGTGATCTTGGGCTGTGTGTGTGATTGGACTGACGAGGACATCAGGGCCTTAACCGGGGGGAGTCTATGACACCCTAATAATACCATATCGGATGAGAATGGGGTTGTCATTGGGTTTATAAAAGACTTAGACACTAGTAATAATAACTGGGCTTAAGCATTTTGGGCTGGTGTTTGGACCCAACGAGTTATTATTGCTAGTGGGTTGAGTCCTTACACAAGGAAAGAAAACAAAAATGGTGCAAAAAGATTACAGAAGCAAGCGGAGTGTGGGAAGGTTAGGAAGAGAGGTAGTAAGTTACTGTCGCTGCACGTTCCAGTCGGTCACTAGAAGGTTGACCCGTTCTAGTGATCTGGTTGCATTGGTAGGTATTACCCGGAACACAGAATTGTTTCTCTTCAAGAAGATGGGATAGATATCAATCCTGTTGACTTATCAAAACTAAATGCACTTCCAATGGTTGCTACTTCTTCCTGTCTACAAAAAGGCCACCTTAGAGAAGTTTTAATTTATATAAGATCCACAGTTAGTTGATTTGAATTAGTTAATACTATTGCAAATTTGTGAAATTTCTCTTCATTGTAAGATCAAGTCTTTTGGCTCATGAGGTTGGCTAATTTGCCACCCAAATGAAAATTTGGACTTAAATTATATAAATTATTTCGACAACCAATTGAACCAAGTTGATCAAACAACTGGTCGTCTACTTCAACTCAAAAGTGCCAAATGAGTTGGCGCACAAAGGTAGAAATCTTGTTGTTGAACGGCTTATGTAGTTAATCTATGACAAAAAAAAAAAAAACAAAGAAAAAAAAAATCCCTATTTGATAAATAATAAGTAAATATAATATATATTTCTTTTTTTGAGGGAAAACGTTCATAGAGAAAATTGAAAACTTATAAGCCTTTTAGTCCAGCCCAGCCCATGAAGTTTCCTCGTAGCCTGGCCCAGAAACCAGTCAACAGCTTAATTGAATTGTCAAGATACAAGAGCTCATTGAATCTAACCATCTAGGCGCATCAACCTTTTAGTGCATCCCACAGGTTTACTATAGAATCTGCAAAAGTGTTTTTGGGTATCTCACCTATATATTGAATAGCATATCTAATTCCTCTTGCTTGCTTCCTTTTCTTTTGATCAGCCCAGCAATCTTTTACTGACTGCTATTAAAAAGCAATGAGAAAATTAATATTCCATTTATTTTGTTAAATTATCATAAGACATTGCCAAGATCACTGGTTTGCTCATGATATGATTTCTATAATCCCATTGGAAAACGGAAATTACTTTTCAACATATTTTGGGTGCAACTTCTCTAAGTTCGGTATTTGACATTACTCAATACCAAGCATACCCTTTATATACCTAACCTTGCAGATGGCAATTGGATTAATAAGCGAAATGGCCCACAATCATCTGCTGTTAAGGTCATGCATGGTCTAGTTTCAGCTGCTCTTTTTGTTTGGCATGATGCAGGACAAGTTGGGCTGGCTTTTTCTTCACTAATTTTCGCTCCTACGTCTCATCATCTTATGGAATAATTGGGAAATGAAAGAGAAAATTGAACGACCTAGTGAGGGATACATTTTAAAAGAAGCTCCATCAAATATCCATACCGACATCCTTTTCTTCTGCATAAATAAATAAATAAATAAATAAATACATACATACGTACATTTTTGCCACTTATTAGATGTTTGACTCTTAAAAGAGCCCCGTGGTGTCAATTCTTTCGGCATCAACTTCTATAATTTAGCCATACCAATACTCTACTATTATTATTTTTCTTTCTTTTTCATTCTTTAAGGAAAGATAAAGAAACAATCAACTGCTCGTTTAAGCACCCTCTTAAACAACAATTTATTATTATTATTTTTTTTTTAAAAATCAAGCACGTGTGTGTCATCAGGAAAGAAGCAGGAAATTGCCCATTCATCCACAAGCCTCTCGTTCTCTCACATGCATGTAATAAAAGTCGCTTGATTATTAAGTGTTGCATCTCATTAAGATATGGACCCCAGTATAAAATAACAAGTGAGAAAAATGTGGGAGCTAAAAGCGAAGCTCAAGTTAGACTTGCTTTCCCAGTAGTTTCCCGAGATAAGGCTAATTCGACTTTTTTTAAAAAAAAGGGAAAAAAATTTTTCAATTTATTTTTAATTATGGATTTTTTTTTTAGACTTGCCAACATTTAAATTCACTATCTGTCTCGAGAAACTTTTTTCATTTGTTCGTTGGATCGCACACGTACGAAAATTGATATATAGGGATCAAACATTCCAACCACGCAACAATCTCTCGCACCAAGAGAAGAATAATGTTATCGTTCTAATTAAAATCATTTCTAGGTTAATTAGTCTCAATTACATTAATTTTTTGAGTTAACATATTCGTTAAAGTTTTTTTTTTTTTTTTTTTTTTTTTAGAATAGGTAGTATGCTATCTGCTTCATTCATTGAAGGTATAAATTAGGCTATAGGGGTGAGATAACCAGGACCTCGAGAAAAAATCAAAAAAAAAAAAATCATATTCGTCAAAGTTGATTCAAGCGTCGTACGTCGTTTCACTTCATCCACATAGATATACAATCGCTTAATTTTACATATATTATCTGTGCATTAAGGATTACACTATAAACTGGGCAAGGGGCGCACTATTGATTTTTGGATAGATCGATGGTGTGGTGAGATTTCCTTGCAGCGGGCTTATCCGGAGGTGTATGACTTGACGGAACGCAGGAACGATTTAGTTACGGACTATTGGGGGAACGACGGTTGGGACTGGCGTAAAATATTTGGAAATGGGGCTGATACTAGGCAGGACTTGGGCACTATTATCTCGGAGCTTAAGGATCGGATCTCTGTTTTTATTGTAGATCAGAGTCCCGACAGGATCCTTTGGCGTTGGGGATCTGGGGGGCGCTTCTCGGTTAAGTCGGCATACTCGGTGCTGAATGAGGGAGGTACGAGGGATGACCGCACAATCAAGCTTTGGAGGCTTTGTATATCTCTGAAAGTTAAAATTTTTTGCTGGCTCGTCCTCAAAAAGAGACTTCTAACAACATATAATCTTATAAAAAGGAGGTGGATTGGTGATACGGCTTGTGTGCTATGCGGGTCTGATGAGGAAGCTGTTGATCACCTGTTCATTAACTGCGTATAATCTAAATTCATCTTATTGATGACGGTTGAGGGCGTACAGGCGGGGGAGCTAGGAGGCAACGTTCATTCGGTGTGGAATAGGTGGGTGGGTACGTACGAAGGGTCTACAGTGTTCAGCTAATTGGATCATAAAACTACCGGCTTGCTGGTGGATCATCTGGGAGTGCCGAAACGATACGATCTTCAAAGGGATGCAGCTGGACCCCCTGAGAGTTGTATGCAAGGTTAACCAGTTGTCGAATCTGTGGAAACATTTTCTATCGGTGAATCGATAGTTTGTCCCTTTTTCTTTTTCTTTTTTTTTCTGATGATTTCTGATCTGAGGCCCAGTTGCCTCACTTTTGTAGCCTAATTCATCCTTTAATGAAGCAGGTAGCATGCTACCTTATTTTCAAAAAAAAAAAGAAAAACTTTCGAACTTTTATCATGTACGTACAGAGGCGCGAGAGTGTTAACACAATTTTCAGATGATTAATACACATTTTAAGTAATAATAAATCCTTAATTAAAAATAGAAAAATACTATTTATACAAATTCACATTTCACACTTAATTATCGAAACATTACAAAGCAGATCAGGACGTAATTTCACCACAGCTGCAGGACTTTTCCTGCAGCAAACGACCTTATTAATGAAACCCAAAAAAAAAAAAAAAAAAAAAAAAAAAGCCTCCACGAGCTCTCTCTTCTACGTCGCCGCATCCACAATCCCGTTCCTCGTCCTCGTCCTCGTCCTCGTCTTCAAGCTCAGGTATCGCCTCTTCCCATCGCTATTCCCCGTCCCCCTTTCCCAGTTTCTCCAGCNCCATCGAATTCGGCCGGCGGCGGGGAGACTGCGCTGCTCCGCCTGAAGCAGCAACTATGCCCGAAGCAGCAGGCCGCCACCGCGGAGACTGCTGGGCCCCAGCGGAAGCTACCGGAGGCATGCCGGAGGGCGGCGGGGAGAAGATGTGGATGATCTCCGAGGCTTGGAACCTTCCAGAGTCTCCGGCGAGCCGCATGTATGAATTCGAAGGCGATTCGTTGAAGGCCGGGTTCCCGCCTATCGGGGTTTGCTCGCCATTTGTGTAGTGGATTATGGTCCTATACACAAACGGAATTAGACCCTCCATTGCAAAGAAAAAGAATGTGAGGCAAAAGCACAAGTTTTTTTTTTTTTTTTCGTTGCTTAGTTTGATGTTGAGAAGGGATAAGTTGTTAAAGAGAGATATAATTAATATATAGAGAGAGAGAGAGAGAGGGGGAGCGGAAGAGAGGGAGAAGGATCGGTTTAAAAAAGAGAGGCTGACGTGGACTACTGCGTGGCTTACAGCTGTCAAAAGATCCAAAGGGTGAAAATACAAATGGTCGCCAATGGTGGCTTTTCAACACTAATTAAAGTTAAAAAACTTATATTATATTTGGTCTTTTGGTAGAAAAGTAAAAAACCACGAAATATCCAAGCAATTAAACTTTTCCCGAAGGAAAAAGGAATGTATATTAAAATTAATCTTAGCAGTTGCTGTTGTAGCCTTCTTTTTGAACATCACATCTTACCAAATCCAGTAATATTTAATGCTTACTCATGGGTTCGTTGTTGAATTTTTTAACCTGGTTAGTTGATTAAGCTTCTCGATTCAATTAATATCTACTTGCTCTCATTTTTATTTATTTATTTTTCTTAGAGTAAAGAGATGGCAAGCTTCCTACACTCGTCACTAAGATAAGGACGCGTAAGGATTAAGGATGAGAATGATAGTAAAGATTACTATCATGATCGATCTAGAGAGGGATGTATTGATCTCTTTATTCGAGCCATGCACATTGAAAGATATTATTGCTTTAAGATTTTACCTGTAGTATCATTGCAAACACTGTTTTTAATGGTTCATTAATTTTCCACTAGATCCGATCGATCACCAATCGGTTCAATCCAACGGCCAGTTCAACCTGATTCGACCAGTTTGTGAAATATTGATGCTTATTACTTGTTGGGCGCACAGAAAAATTCAGTGGTTGGGACACACCACGTAGGCATGGACTGAACTTTCTTCTTCTTCTTCTTCTTTTTTTTCTCTTTTAAAGTATGTTTAAGTATGGGCTTGACTAGTTGGTGCCATAGATGAAGTGATCAAAATGGAGAGCAATATTCATATATAGGCTGCGGCCTTCAAAGGAATCCATTGCGACTTTTCCTAGTGCGGCTGATAAATTTCTGCGTCACCATTAATCAAGCTCTTTGAGACCAAATGTGCTTCTTTTGGAACATAATTAATTAAGATGCTCTTTCCAGAAGCGTTAATTCATATCTGTCATGTCTAGAGCAACATTAACTAGAATATCATGTAGTCCTCAGAAAAATACAAAAGGTGGCTGATACAAGAAATGAAGTATTTTTCTTCCCTCAGAAAAGGAGAATACATATACTATAAAGAAAACCAATGCTGTATACAATATATTCTGCTACAAGTATATTCTTAAATTGCAAAAGTCAAATCATCAAATTGAGAAAAGATATAATATATTACAGGCCTTGAAACTTCAATGTAATTAAGAACTAAACTCCGTGCTCTTCCATGGTCAAAACAAAGACCGAGCTCAGCAGAGAGAACCTAGATATTGGCCAGAGGTGCACGCATGCAGGAAAATCTCCAGGCCGATGCCGCGTATAAAATTAATGCACACACAAGACAAGAAAAGTTCCATTACACGTCCAAACATTTTAGTTTTTTTCCCCTTCATTTATTTGACTTATTGCAGCACTTTAGTTTGAATGTAGAGGTCCTTCTGAATACTCTTCCCAGACGTGCGTGCAGCATACCTCCAGAATTTTAGATTAAACAAACCCTGCAGCTTACTGGCAGAATGTTAAAATAAAGCTCTTGGTACATTGACAGCTCCAATTATATATATATATCTCTCTCTCTCTCTCTCTGCAATTTTTTAATTAACTTATCATGCGAAATATAAAATTATTAAAACATATATTGTTTTCACAGTTTAAGCTTCCCGAACAGTTGATTTTTTTTTTATTTTTTTAATGTAGTATTTAAGCAGGAGGTCACACGTTCAATTTCTAACAGAGTCCTAATTATTTTTTATCAATTCCAATTTAATAAAATTTTTAAGTTTTTAACATACCAAGAAGTTTCATGTCTGTATGTGAGCAAATTAAATAACGTTGGCTATCAATAAAACTCAGATATTCTGCTAACACTAGCCCGGAGAAAAAAGAGAACGTTGATTTTAAAATTCGCGATTACTGGGGACAAACTCCTTAGCCTTGGTTATGATTGTTTTGGAAATTATGCTAACCACACAAGACACAGATGTGCAGTCCAGGAACATCACTAGTCAAACAAAGAAATGATGCGGGCGTGACTCTTTGATAGCGTCGGCCATGTAAAATGTTCGGACAAAAATATAAATTACAGCTAATACAAACCCGATAAAGATCTTATTAGTTTCTTTTGAATAGTATTTTTGTATTTTCACTAGTAATTTATTGTCGTTATGGACCCAGTATAACTCGTCAGCATCACCACCTTGGAATTTTTAGCTCGTACTACTCAATTGCCTTAATAGTATAGTTAGACTATTATATATATACATCCCCAGATAGTCGACGACTATTATAAGTTATAGCAAGCTGTAATGTTCGGTCTCTATCGTGACAGTTCATACTTGAAATTGGAACACGATACAATGGGCTTCTAACTGCTGCGGGAATGCTTCGTCATCTTCTACCTAATCTGTAAGTTTTGATTCCCGTATGGATCCCGTTCTCACCCGCTTGGGTTCTTATATTTTGGATCAATAAAGTCGCACGCACAAGATAAGGACGACCGGAATGCATATGATGAGGATACAAATATGCGACACAGTAGGAAACTGGAAAGAGCTCCAGATTTCCTCCCTGCCCCATTGCTATTCCCAGTCACTTATTAGATATATCCCCAATCAAATCCTAACCAATCCAATCAACAGTGCTGAATTTCAAACACTTTAAAATATATTCCGCACTACCTGTAAGTATAGTAGCATCATCTTCTTTATTTCCTTGCACGCGCGCACAAAAAAAAAAAAAAAGAAAAAAAGTAACGCTTCTAAAGGAATATGCTTAATGCATTGCTCAGGAGCAACAGAAAATGAGTCAGATTCAACTCGGGGAGCTAGATTAAACTGAAAAAGTATTTTCTACAACTCCAGTACAAAGAACGGCCAAAGCTCTGAGGAGACACATAACTGAAATATTCAACTGAACAGTGATGATCAAGAGAAAGAGCCAAAATTTAAATCCACCATCGATTTCCTACTAACTTGCTCACCTGTAATCTTCCAGATTATTGTACTTCGCCAGCTCGTGGGGTGATCATACATCCTAGCTTTTGGCAGAAAGTACGCAATCAAATTCCACTTATTTACGCGCTAATCAATAATCAAGAATGAAGGACAGTCTTGCTACCTTTTTCTCAAAAAAAAAAAAAAAAAAGAAAAAAAAGAATGAAGGACAGATTCAGCACTAACAGGGACTAAATTAAAAAGTCGGATTTAGATAACAAAACCTTGGTTGCTGAATAAAAGCCAACAAGCGACTGAAACAAGTAGATAATGTAACCTATTGCAGTTACACCACTCTGGCCAAAAAGAAATAAAAAACTAATACATAGCTTCGCATGTAAATTTAGCTCCGAAGAACTAAATTCTTATAATAAGTGCATAAACTAAGTGCAAGTTGGACAGATCTCCACAACCGAGCGAAAAAGTGGCCAATATGATAAGTTACAAAATAGAACCAACTTACTCCGACTTGTCATATGAGGGGTCGAAAATTAGCCGCTATGAACTATAACTAAGATGGAAAACTTGGCAGCCCGGTTTGTAAGATCCTTTGCCAGCAGTCTGTTCAAACTTCTTCACTGCATTTTCATTCTCTTCCAAACCGGTCTGAATGAAATATCTTATCCACCATGACGAACTCCTTAATTTGGCCTATAACAAACACCAAGTTCGACAACATCCAGAACAATTCAATAGTCACAAGAAAAGATTTATTCATTTATTCATAATGCCAACATTCATGTTGAATGGATAAAATAACCAATGTTTTAGAACCATCACAAATCAAAAATAGAATAATATGAAAAAAGAATATAAATCAACTGCTTTGGGTTTGAAAAAATTCCATATGGTGACCAGGGAATGCCTCTAAGCTATGTTTTTTGCTTAACGCAAAAAGGAGAGAAAAAAAAAATAAAGGTTTTGCACTGAAATCTATCTGAAATGGGTTTCAGAATATGAAACACAGTTTAAAAGTGTCATTTTCCTCTATAATTAATGCTATAATGGCATAGCTAAGACCAGTCACAATAAGAAATACAGTATGGATTGTTTTTCTGCGTGAAACTGAAGTAAAAGATAAGTTTGCTACTGGACGTACCGGTCTTCCAAATTTTGACAGCTCCGAGACTTTTGCTCTTTGCTGACCTGGATAACCTAGTAATACAGTGAAAAGAGATGATGACCAGCAAGAAAATTCACTCCTTAAGAGTATAATATGCACACACACACACGCACACACACACACACACACACCACATGCACAAAGCTACTTGAATTATCAAGAAGTTCTGAAAATAATAGTTTAAAAAATGCAAAATGTTTCTTTCACTTGTTTTTATTTGTACAAGGTTTCAACAAAAGCATTGACTAACTTGGCAGAACAAACTGAATCCAGAATATCGCTGATCTACAAACTAAGCAAGAGAATAAATCTATATAATGTCAAAAACTTTAGGGGATTATAAAACAAAAAAGCTATAACTACCATGTTTTACAACTTCAAGTAAGAAAAACAAAATAACAGATAGGGAGGTGATGACATAAAAAAGGATCCATTATTTTCAAACTTAAGTAGAATCTTTAAAGAAACCAATCCCAAGTACAAGTTTGTAAACTGCGCATGTTCTTGGGCATCAAATTAGTGAGACTAGGAAGAAGTAGAACAATTACACGAACATTCCTCTTTTTCTAAAAAAGAATTGGCATCAGTAATTAGTAATTACGTAAAAAAAAGGAAAGTGTGCACCTATATTTATTATTGTCAGGTTGTAGTACTTAGTAAGAAGGATAACAAAAAAGAACCCAAAAGTACCAGAATTACCAAATCGGAAGGCAACAGTAAACCAATTATATTCATCCAGTAAAGACTTAAAGAGAACTACAGATATTAAATGCAAATGCGAACTACTTAAAGAGCATTAGAATAAAATTTTCGAACATGTAGAATTACAAAAAAAATAATGAACTCTCCAAACATATACCAGATGATAGATTTCATGGCTGTCATGCTTTTAATATATCAATTGTGTTTATGGCAAAGAAATATGTTGTCTTTCTTTATGTCACCCCATGCAATGTACTGAAAAAGAAAGTATCACTTGCTCACTTGCGGTTCTCTTTTTGCAGTTCACTTGCAGTTCTTTTTCTACTATATACACGCATTTGAATTTCTTCATCTAATTAGCACTTGCCTCACTATTCCTCCCTCAATTACAGTTAAAGGCAACCCTTCAAAATGTATAATGTACAGATATGTACTAACATTAACCACATTAACCAGGTCATTTTTCAAAAATATTGGTGATTATTAATTATCTCTGAGATGATGGGCATACCAGCAAATATAACAAGACCATCAGCAGATACCCTCGCCAAATCTGGAAGGGTTTTATTAAGGTACTTTGGGGACAGATAATCCAATGCATCTGAAACTATGACAAGGTTAAAAGATTTTGGTCTGTACGGCAGAGGAAACTTAATATCAGCTACACGCACAAAGCCCTTGCGCACAAGACTCTTGCAATTACTATCAGCATCTTCCAAATCATAAGGTTCTACGCCCCATGCTTCAGTATCATCTTCATTCATCAACTTTGAAACAACTGAACAGCTATCTGGACCTACATGTAGAACTTTCCGCATGCTATCACCATAAACTTTCTTTAAAATAGGTATTGCTTGGAGAACTTCTGGTGTGCAAGAAGCACCTGTGCATGAGAAAAGTTGACAAAAGTCGGAAAAAGAGCTGAATCTATTTGTAACGACTATGCAAAATAATTATTACAACTACTAACAGTAATAATCATTATATTAAAAACAAGACTATAATGATGCAATGAGGTAGAAAAGTAAATTTCTTCACCAACTGCAGCCATAACAGAGAATATCATACAGAACAGATATGCTTGATATCTCGAGATTTTTTAATTTAAAGGTGTATAAATCTTTTGGATATCTCTATAAATCTTTTGGAATGAGATATCAGTAACTCTCACACTCCTAAACTAGTGAGGAGCTAACCAATATATATATATATATATATATATATATNTCCAGCTCAATATATATATATATATATATATATGAGTCCGGCTACTATACTCTTATGAGTACGATCGCCCTCGTACTCATAAGTTGTTTTCGATGATAGAGCTTCCGAATCGACGGTTCATACTGTTAAACATTATTTGGAACATCAAAAACTTCTAGAAATCAAATTTTATAATTTTCAATATCATTTACCTTACGATCAAAACCTCACAAAATTGATAACTTTTAACGGCCGGTATGAGATATTTACTAGTTTAACGGTGAAAAAGAATCGGAATGGGTTGAATTTTTGATAGAAAATTATATTCACTACATAGATAAAGATCAATAACTCCGATCTTAAATTGAAGGATCCAAACATCCATTTTTAAGACATCGTTCGATTTTGACCGTTCATTTCATGCCCGCTTGATGGACTTTATTATGATTTCGAAAAATTACGAAATTTATTTTCTAAAAGTTTCAAATACTCTAAATCATATTTAACGGAGTGGATCGTCGATTCGGAAGCTCTATCATCGAAAACAACTTATGAGTACGAAGGGCCCAATACTCATCAGAGTATAGTAGCCCTACTCTATATATATATATATATATATATTAATGATGCCAGGGAAATAAGAGTATATAACAGCTATCTAACATATGCGACAAAAGTGCTGCCGTACAGTTTACAGTATTTTTAATCAAAATATTAGAAAAATCTTGAGAAGTGATACAATTCTTCTACATGGAATATAGGCAAGACAATTTGATGCACACATATATGTTTAGCGCTCTCACACAAGCGTCTTAGATAATGTTTAGAAATCTACACCATGAGATTTGTAACTATAATGAAACCAGAGTTATTTTTGAATATTTTGAGTGATGTCACATAACTAACAAAAGAATAAACTTTGAGGCAGTAAGAAAGGTAAAAAATAACAAATTCAAACGATATTGATTAAACTCCATGCTCTTGATATTACATGCCCTTGAACTAAAAAAACAGTAACTAAATGTGCGATAGTGATGACTACCTTCACCCCTGGTTATAGCTTCTTTATTGCCGCCAAATCCACCTAACAATTCATATTTAAAAACCGTAAGATCAGCTTACGTACATTAGATAAAGGACTAATGAATTCCAAAAGTACCGCACAGATGAGCAAAAACGAATATTAGTTATGAACTTCTCTTAAACAATTCGTTTCGTTCTGACATCTTACTATTCATCATCATTTTACCAACCTGAGCTGCTATAGGAGTAACCGATGAGCAGAAAAGCACCCTGAAATTCGACAAAAACATGTTAATAAAGCTGTTTCAAAGAGAGAGAAACAGTAAAATCAGATACAATTAAAAACTCAATATACTAAATCTACCAGAACAACTAATCCGATCGATAGCAACGGCGATGATCGCGACTTCTGATGCAGTGAACTAACGAGCGGGATACTCCCAGTGTCAACCAATCGTCGGTTGGGATTTATTCCTCTTCTCGCCATGATAACCTTCACAATCTATGAGATCACAAGTTTCACCTTGTTCGATATCGCGAAACCTAAATTTACACGGTAAACTTCACGGATCATACGAATTCTTTTGTAATCAGAGCATCAAACATCTGGAAACAATAGGGATATCCTCAAATTGTAGAATCTAAATGGGGGAAAAAAAAAAAAAACGAAACTGTTCGAATAGCCGAAATTGTACTCAAAAATTAAAACTAACATGGAATAGAGAAAACCAAATTGAGGCATCAATCGGGGCGACGTCCAAATACCGCAGCTGCAATATCGCAATCGAGAGCGGAGAAATGAGGATTAGAGGTGGAGAATACACACCTATATTAAGCGATATGGAGATCGGCGTTGAAGATGAAGGATCTCAATCGATCCTCTACGCTCCGCTGGGGGTGAGAGAGTGTGTGCGTGCCCGTGTGCGTGTGCGTGTGCGCGTGAAGGTGTCGCTTAAGAGCGTGTGCGAAAGTGGCGGTAGTGGAAATGTGCCCGGTCTAAATGGGCTGAACCTTATTTGGGCTTGTTTTATTGTTTGTCTTCGTCCTGGGCTGGATTTTGAAAGGTACCGGAATAGTATTTTGGGCCGGATTTGTTTTTAACTCGGTCTAAACCAAACTTCGAGACATCCGTTCACTGATTTATAATGTACATGTCTTGGGCCGGTTTCATATTGAACCTTATTCGGTTTTAATTTTCTTTTTTTTTTTTCTGTCTTTGAAGTTGTGATTTTCTATAATTATTCAGCAAAAGGTCTATATTATTAGCATCAGACCTTTCAAAAAAATAAATAGATAAGTAAAATAAGCACGAGGAATCTCCAAGATGTAGAATATGAGAAAACAAAAATAAAAATAAAAATAAGGATTTTAATTTTCTTTTTTTTTTAATGGAAAGATGGTCTAATTAACTCATAAATTCGAAGTAACCATGAAACTTGTCTCTACGTACGTACTCCACTCTGTATTCAGAAGGCGAAAATAATCTTCAACAGTTACTCGTACTGACAAAAACTGAAACAACTCGCGCTAAATATACTCATGAAATTCAAGAGTCCAATTTTTTTGGTTCGATTTTGACCGGTGCTATACGTTCAATAGAAGAAGAAGCCGTTCACCGATAATCCGCCGTCAACAATGATAGTTTGTCCCGTGATGTATGAAGCAGCAGGCATGCAAAGGAACGCCACAACAGACGAAACATCTTCTGGCGCTGCTATTCGACCGAGCGGTGTTCGAGTCCGAATACCCTCCAAAAGGCTCTCATCGAGCGCCTGCGATGAACATATCTCATCGATCAATACAATAATATAGTTATGTGTCTATGTTAATTTATGTTTGTAGAACGCGTCGAACACTGCTTTAGGCGTGTGTCGATTTTCCGTTCCACTTTGCCCCTTACTAAACTTGAGATTCATTTCAACCGTTTGCTTAATTTATTTGTTTTATTTTTATCATTGCAATGTAACAAGTTTGATCCGTACTTCAAGGGTTCCTTTGCTAGCTCGCGAGTGTAGAATAATCGAACCTTTCAAATTCTAGGTTTTTTTTTTTTTTTTTCAAATGACCAAGGTACTTTTCTTTAATCTCGAGCAAAGGAGGTTGTTTAACAATGACAGTGTATTAAATATATGCAAGCTATATATCAATTTTTAACTTATGGTGCATTGTGAATAATTAAGAGAGCAACTTACCGGTTCAACTAAAGACGTTTTCGTAAGCCAAGGTGCGACACTGTTAGCTCGAATGTTGTCTTTCGCCCACTCACATGCAAGATTCTTAGTTAACTGATTCAGTGCCCCTATATCAAAGCATCATAAATCAATTGCTAGCTCACATTAGTTGTATAAACAGCTTAATTATAATACTGTAATAACTAACTACTATGTATGTACAAAACTTACGCACATTATCGTTACAATTTTTACATATATATTGAGCTTGATTAAGCATTTAGTACCTTTGGTTGCGGCGTAAGGGCTACAGTAAGGCACGGCGATGACACCCGAGATGGAGGACATGAAGACTATGTTGGCTAAGCCAGATTGCTTGAGAAGGGGATGTGCGAGTCGGCATAGATGATAAGCCGAGTCAAAATTTGTAGCCCACATGAATTTGGTGTCCTCGTCACTGTACTCGGTCGTTGGTTTCCATGTTAACGTGCCCGCGTTGTTCACCTGTGGAAATATATACCTTTTTGTAGTAGAACGAAAAAAAAAAGTGATCATATCCGTAGAGCAAGAATTGTTTTAAATAACAAAAACTCAAATGCTCCAATTAAATAAATTTTTTTGATATATTAACAATACATTAAGCTGAATAATAATATTGTCAAATTTTACATTATATGTTATTGTCAAAACGAGTTTCTGTTTTTCTTTCTTTTGAAGTTAAAACATATATATATAGTGTACTAATCCCCTAATCCCCTATGCATATTTTTCACGTGTATATATATATATATATATATATATATAGAGAGAGAGAGAGAGAGAGAGAGTAGGCTGGTATGCTTATGGAAGCACGGAGCCTTCCGTGCTTCTAAGTTCTTTTCGATATTCGGACTTTCGAATCGACGATCGGCTCCGTTAGAGTTGATCTAGAGTATTTGAAGTACCTAGAAAATAAATTTTGTGATTTTTCGATATCATTTGCCTAGTGATCGAATGGGCTCAAAATCAACAAATTTCAATGGCCGTAGTGAGCCATTTGCAAGTTTAACGGTGTAGAAATATCCAAATCACGTGAAAGTTTGATAGAAAATTTTTTATACTATATAAAACAAGATCAATAACTTTGATCTAAAATTTTAATGTCATATCATCATATTTTGTAAGATTTTTATTTTCAGCCGTTGATTTTGAGCCACTTCGATCACTAGGCAAATGATATCGAAAAATCGCAAAATTTATTTTTTAAATACTTCAAATACTCTAGATCAAGTCTAACGGAGCCGATCGTCGATTCGAAAATTCGAACATCGAAAACAAAGTGGAAGCACGGAGCCTCCGTGCTTCCATAAGCATTCTAGCCGCACTCTATATATATATATATATATATATATATATGCAAAAACAAGTGCCCATATTTTATTCATTTATCTTATCAATAATAATACGCATTCATAATTATGGTCCCAGTGAACTAAAGTACATCTAACTCCTAGCATTTTTTTATAGATGGAAAGTAAACGGCTAAGGCATGCACGTGCAGTAGGTTCTCTACCAATTACTCGGTGTGTATTTTATTGTCCTACGAGATCGAGAGAAGTAATTAACAGGCATGGAATTGAGTAGTTTGCATTATACCGAGAGTATATGTCCAGCACAGCTATCCTTCAACAATCGTCTTCAACCATTAATTAATTAATTACAAGCTCATTGATGGAACAGTTACTCACTCCAGCTTTAAACTCTACTGTTTTCAAATAGTATTTATATACGATGAGTGTTATACAATCTCTCAACAAAAGTTAACACAATATTTTAACTCATCCTTATTATCATACTAGATAATTAGGTATCGTCAGATATATAGTACACAACGATATGTTACTAAAGAAGAAAAATGACTATTCTATTAAGCAAAGCATGAGACGTACGTGGATCCAAAGCGAAGAAAAATTACTTAACTAATTACCAGAATGTTAAGCTTTCCATTGAAAACAGAAGAGATGTCTTTGAGGAGCTTCTCACGTTGCTCCGGGGAGGATACATCGCAGACGGATCCCGTCACACCGCGGTAACCTTTCTCGCTCCATCTTCGGAGGCACGTGCTGAGCTCCGCCTCGTTCCGGGAGCACGTGTGCACCGCGGCGCCCAGGCTCGCCAGTTCCTCCACAACTGCATGGCTGCACGTGCAATATATATATATGCCAAACAACACGCTTAAGTTAGGTAAATTCAGTAATTTTTTACACTCTAACGTGCACCAGGTTTTTTTTTTTTTTTTTTGTGCACTCGCTGAACCAGACGCTCGTCCGAAAAAGTAAGACAGTATCAACGCGGGCCGATGGTCTGCTTGGAAGACAGATTCAGCGATTGCGATTGCTAGCTCTCGCCGCTAGCTCGATGAAAAAGTTAGATTACAAACCATGTTACGTACACATTAGTGAAAATTTTATACATACTGAGATGTAGAGAGTTTATTCTTTTGTTTTTTAGAGAAAAATGATATGCTATATGTTCCGTATATTTCTTTTAGAAAAAAATTTAGTTAAAAATATAAATCAACTAAAATTCGAACTTAAAATTTCGGATACTAATAATCGAATTCTTTATCATTTGCATTTGGAACAATCGGTAGAATTACTTACTATTAGGTGATAGAAACTGTGTATATAAATATAGGTAACGTACCCTATTCCTTTTGTACCTCCGGTGACCAAAGCAGTCATTCCTTGGAGAGACCACCTNCTCTCTCTCTCTCTCTCTCTCTCTCTCTCTCTCTCTCTCTCTCAAGCTTTGTGTGAGGGTAATGGAAGAGGATCGAATAGATCCAGAGCTATATGTATATATAATGGTGCTGTATAAATTTAGCATCATTAATTCTCTTACAACATATCACGAAATAATTAATCACAACGTGCTCTTTTTTATATTGTACGAAATTATTAGTCGTTGACTTCCGGGGGGAGGGGCGGGAGTTTCTTTAGACAAACCCCAGTTCTTGCTCTCTCTTTTTTTTTTTTTTTTTTTTTTTTTTGTGTGTGTGTGGAGAATGGTAACATGCTACCTACTTTGTTTATTTTTTAAAAAATAAACTTAATTGAAAATATGAATCAATTAGGATTCAAACTTGACATCTCGAATACCAACGATCAAATTTTTTGCCGCTTGTGCTAGTAACGATCGGTCCGGTTCTTAGTTGCTATATATGAATCCCCGTGAGCTAAAAATATATCAATTGATCATGAAAGAGACAAAAAAAAAATTTATTGGGTACACCTAGCAACCTTCTTCTTTTCCTTCGTAGGTATACATTGATGAGAGAAAATGATTTGTTGCATACAGTAGTCAAGCGAAAAATGGGATTATTGGGGGCGTATGATATCCAAGGAGTTATGCAAAAAAGTAAAATATAATAAAATACTAATAAAATAAAAGCCCTTTTGATTACTTTAGTTGATGAGATCTCAAATTTGGCTAAGTCCAGATTTTTCCAAACCTTGCCAAACGGAAAAGCCATGTTAATCTCATGTTGTGTAGTGGTAGGACGGCTATGCCACCCACTTCTTAATTGTCCCTTCATAGCCAGGCTTGGAGATTTGTGTTGAATTTTTGAAGAAATTATTGTACGGATCTGGGCACATAACATCGACCAGCCCTGGAACGCCAAAAAATCGGCCATATATCTATTCCGTCTCTATTTTTGAATTTTTTCAGCAAAATGAGTCGTACGTACGTAGGCATTTTGAAATTAAAACATTATTATTATTATTATTATTATTATTATTATTATTATTATTTTTTAAAGCGGCAGATTAATTAGAGACAGGGATGCATGATATGGAGAATACATGTAGCTAGCTAGGGGTGGTCCACAACCAACGAATGAACCAGGTCCAGACAATACTGATTGTCTGTTTCTTTGCCTGCTGTTAAGGCCAGGAGAGGAATTTTTGGCAGGAGACAAGAGGCAGAGGTACAGGTTGGAGCATTTGTTTGTTGTGTTATTGTCAAACAAATTGCTCTCATTAATTATGTTCTACGGATGCCAAATTTTGTTAGTATCTTGTGAGTGACAGTGAAAGTCGTGCGAAATTAAAATGTGACCTTTTCGACCTTGCAATTTAAGTAGCTAGTGGAAAAATCTAATCAATGGATGTAGTACCTATTCTGAGCCACGCGAGAAGCTCTAAATTGATATGGTTAATCTTGTTGCATGCAAACGTTGCCAGAAACTTTTCAATATTGCTATCCTCCTCAAGCTTCGGGTCTTAACATTTCAGTATTGCGCGCCATACACGGAAAAGAGTGCGTACGTAAGAGCGTACGTCAAAGAGGTCTCCCTGTTCAGCCCAATAGGCCCAGTTCGAGTACATGCATGTTCTCTCATAAGCCACTTCCGCCCAATCGATCTGGTCACACCCCTTAAAAAAAAAAGAACATCAAATCAAATTTTATGATCGGACAATGTCAAAACGCTAAAGTTTTTCTTAACAAATCTTAAAAAACAAACACGTGAAACCTTAATTGGAAGTTGAATAATTACCAATTGAATAAGTATTTCGAAAGGTCTCCATCTTCTACCTACATAAGATATTGTGTTTCTTATTGAATCCGTACATTGTGATTACTTATTAGCCACAAGGACTTCTCTCAATTATCTAATAAACAGTAAGCAGGATTCTATTCTTCATTAGCCAATCAGATGTACAATCAGAGAATCGAATTTGCGAAGATGATAATTTTGTGGTCACAACCAGGGACTGACCGATCGCTTTAGTGGCTTTGTCACGGAGCAAACATTTTCGAAAAAGTTTCTTTTTTTTTGAGAAATAGGTAGCGCACTACCCGCTTTATTCATTGCAAGGATGAGCTAGGTTACAGGGATGAGGCAACAATCGGCCTCGGGAGGGGGTGAAAAAAAAAAAAAAAAAAACTATATTATTCTGTCAGACAAAACTTGGTTCCAAAGCTTTATCAGCTGTTTAATCTTATGGACTGCTTGGAGGGGGTCCGGTTTATTTTTCCTAAAAATCACACCATTCCTTACATCCCAAATAATCCACCAACGGGCCATCAATCCGGGTATAGTAGTACACGGCCACTGTGTTCCCTTCCTCATCATCCCGCGATCCCAGACTGCAGTCACATCATCTATCCTATTCCCAAGCGGGGCGTTCTCTAAGCTGATCATCACCATTAGAAATCTTGAGAACACACAGAGCAAATTTTTGAAAAAGTTTCATTTCATATTATCAAGTGGTGAAAGAAAATATGCCTAGTACTTGCCAAATTGTCGAGAGTACCTGAGAATATTGCCTTGTAAATTAGCAGCAGTACAAAGTCATGGACAAATCGTATCTTGTACAAGTAATTGGAAACAAAGAGAATCCCGAACAGGATTATTCGTAATAACTACAAAAGCCCATGCACATTTTTGTTATGTTTAATTTCTTGATGCAAAGCGTTTTTGTTATGGTTAGATATGTCTCAAATTCTTTAATCGTACGGTTTTCTAAATATATTCTGTTTCGACCAACCATTAAGTTAAGTTAGGTTATAACTAATCTTTAATTGTGAAATTATTTCAAGCCTTATTAACTTTTAGTCACTAATGTAAATATATTCTTTATTTTATTAATTTGATGCGGTAGATGATATAGAGAGTATCGGTGTATTTTAGAGGCGAGGTTATTTTATGAGGGAGGCATGGGTTGTACTCTACTTTGATTATAGTGAAAGTTTTCACTTCGTATTCACCCGTGAATGTAAGGCAGTGTCTGAATCATATAAATATTTGTATATGTAATTTTATTTTATTTTTTGATATTTTTGTGTCTGAATCAAAAAAAATGTTTTCACTTTGTCTCAACTTTTTTTTGGTATTTTCATGTCCTACGAACTAGATCTTTTTTTTTTTTGTCGTAACAAATTAGTATAAGTATAAATCTGATATCAGAGTAAGTTGCATATTCATAACTAACAGTTATATTACTTTATTTGTGTCCTAATTGGTCTGGCTATTTGGTTTGTGGTGTAATTTTTATTTGGTATAACACCTCTGGGTCGGAGTTTCATCCATCGAACTGCAATGTAGTGAAGGTCGTCTAGCCACAGAAGCCAGGCCAAATAAGTCGTCAATCTGTTATATTTATTGCCTGCAGTTGTAACTATGTCAATTATGAAATTAGGGACTAGCTTGCTACCTCTTTCTCAAAAGAAAAAAAAAAGAAATTAGGGACTACATGCGAGGGCCGATCTAAGACTGTTATGACTAGCGGCATTCGTTTCTCCTTTCTTTTTTGGGGCAATGTATTCTAATTTCATATACCGGCCTAAATTTTGGTAAAGCTAATGTCACATGCATGAATAGTTGGGCCTCTATAAGCTATTTTTCCACACTTTTTTGGTTTTGTTTTTGGAATGAGAATTCTCAACACTTATGGGTCCTCATTGGTTTCTTCGATCTTCTTCTTCTTCTTCTTGCATGGGAATTCCGAGCAGATGCTCTGACCAAGAATGGCACCTTTTCTCTTCTCATGACAAAATCTTTGACTGTTGCATGTTAGAGTGAAGTAGAAGACTCAGTCCTCGATCATTCAGGTTGGCAAGTTAATTAGTGGTAAAAAGATTATCCACCTTTGTTAATTAGTTTATCTAGTTATTTGGAATTGAGACTGGTAGGTGTTATGTACTTATGTGCTCTGTTCATCCATATAGGAAGGAATGTTCCCGGAGAATAGAGTTCAATCCAACTTCCTCTTAATATAGATCAATTAATCCTATATATTTAAATGTAAAGACTCATCACTCTTAGGAAAGGCAAGAAATAATAATCAATGAAAATAATTGCTTCTTGAACTAAAAAGAAAAAAAAAAAAAAAGAAGGAAAAGAACTTAAAAGGAGAAAGTGGTAGTATTGTTTCTTCCCCCAATAAATTATCAATTGACAATACAGTGCTGTAAGAACTAAAAATAAAAAAGTGTATCAGTTGGAGCATAACAAGGGGATTCTATACCGATCGTCTCTAGAGCAAGTGGCAAAGGGCTTGGTGGTTGATACCCTGAGACCTAAGTTCGAATCCTAGTTGATTCACATTTTCAGCTAAGTTTATTTCTAAATGAAGCGGGTAGCGTGTTATCTATTTCTCAAAAAAAAAAAAAAAAAAAAAAAAAAAAAAAAAAAAAAAAAAAAAAAAAGGAAAAGAAAAAAAGAGGGGGATTCTATGACTGTTCAATGACCTGTAATGTTGAGTGACTTAAAAGAACTCAAAAACATGAAAAATCAGGAATCATCAAGCAACTTGTAGGTTTACAAAGGGAGTCAACTATTAATGAACATCGCTCGCTTTCTGCTTTTTGGGACTCTTTCTGTGTGTAGTTTTTTTTTTTTCTTTTTTTTTTTGAAGCCCGGTTGCCTCACTCTGTGGATTAGTTCATTTCATCATTTTAATGAATGAAGGGGTAGGTAGCATGCTATTGTTTCTTAAAAAAAAAAAAATTTAGGTTTAAATTAAATGAAATACATTGATGATGTTGTTTATGTAAGCTATTAATCTTCACAGAAAACCCGTGGTTCTGTCACGATCGACGACATTAATGGGCCCCTGAATGGAGAATAATTGTTGCTTGTGGAATTTAAATAATATTATATGCGACTAATCTAGAGATGTTGATTAATTTATCACCAATCTCTCTCCATCATGTCCATGCCTCCTCCATTATTAAAATTTGTACTTAAAGATTGTCGGGGTTACCACTAATTAATCTTTGAATCAATTTTGAAAAGTTCTACGTCTCATCACCAAGTTCTCTAAAGTAATTAAGATCGCAGAGCTATTTATTTTTAGAAAAAATTTTAAATATCATTCCTATAGTTTCGCACTTTTTCACTTTGGTACTATGCGGTTTAAAGTGATCAGTTTAGTACGTACCTCATGGTTTCAGTTTTCTCTTTTTATTATTTCCTCTACTAATTTTTTTTCGTTAAATCAGTGACTAAATTAAAACTAAAATGTACCAAAGTGAATATTCGATAAATTTAGTTGGATATCTGAGATTTTTTGTATATAATTTAACGAATTGTTAACGAAGGAGCTAACAAAAAGAGAAAAAATAAAATCATAAAGTGTTAAATTGTTATACTTTAAACCACATGGTACTAAAATAAAAAAGCGCAAAACCAAATGGGTGGTATTTGAAATTTGCCCTTACTTTTATTTTATTGACCTACTTTTGTTCTTCATTTTCAAGTAGGTTGCATGACATTTTTAACTTGCACATGCATGCACTAGCTCGTTTCCCATTTTGAAGCAATTATATATATATATAGATCCAATTTCTGGTGCTATTCTACATGACATATCAATTCAAGAGGATTTACTGCAGAAGGGAAAAAAAAAAAAAAACATATTTAGGCGAAGTTGATTGTAAGAGTACTATTCCACCTTTTCACAGGGGAAAAAAAAAAAGAGAAAAAAGAGGAGTTAAGACTATTTAAATCTTAGTAATTTCCTATTGCACATTGATTTGAAAAGAAAATATTTAAACTGACTTAGTTATTTGTTATCTTGAGACACTGGGATAGACTAATTAAGCATGACAAATTAAAGTTATCACTGAAAAGTTTGTCGTATATCCTAAAGGCTAAAGCTCGCTGTGTACAATACTGTGCCATATATCTGAAACTATATATATATTTTAGCTTCATCAGATAAACTATGACCAAATGTTCCCGCTGCATATGCATATGCAAATAACTATCTAGCTATTCTCATCTTTTACCATCCCGCCCACCATTAATTGAATAGTGAGAACTTTATTTGACAATTGTGTTTTAAAAGAAAACTCTTCTAATGTCACACCTCAAATCCTAGACATAATAGACGTTGTATACCTATTAGAATAACAAATATGTAAAGTCATAAAATCCAATAAAAAAATAGACAGAAAAATAGTAACAAAAATTCGCTAAATTATACGGTACGGAAAAGAGAACAAATGCAGAATAGAGACGCCCGATAGTGCATATACAGAATAGTGGCGCTCGAAAGCGAAAATACAGAACAGAGATGCCAGTAGGCACAGGCACCCGGAGACGCAATATAAAGACGATGCTAATTTCTATAACATTAGTATAGTAGAATAGTATCTATATCTATATTATATATAAAAGCGTATAAGAATGAAAGACGGAATCAAAAGGAATAAAAGAATATTTCCTACGAATAGTTATGATCAATTTATTAAAATATATATCAACTAAGAATGAACAGTTATGATCAATCTGTTAAAAAAAAGCATTCACATCCATCCATAAATTCAATTCTACGAACAATTATAATCACGATCAATCTGTTAAAAAAAAGCATTCACATCCATCCATAAATTCAATTCTACGAACGATTATGAATAATTTGTTAAAAATAATTCAAATAAAAATGAACGATTATGATCAATCTGTTAAAAAATAGCACTTTTATCAAACTATTTTAAATTAAAATTTAAGTTTAAATCGTGAATTAAATTTAATTTTTGATATCAAATTGGAATTAACAATTAAAAAAAAATTAATAATATAATGGATCAAAATTAAATTTTAAATTTTGAAATAAATACGAATTAAATTTTGATACTTTTAGTTTAAAACACATACTTAAATTTTATATTTATCAGGAGTCGAAAAATATTTATAAATATTTAATGTATAAAAAAGAACAATTTAGTATGTTGTAGATATTTTCTAATAAAATATAATATATAAATTTAAAAATATATAATTTTTATTCTAAATTTTTTTGATAAATATCATTTATAAATTTCTATTGATTTGAAATAAACTAAAATAATTGTTACGTATATTTGCACGTACACTCAACTAGTAATTTAAAATATAAATCCAGCCACCAAGTTACAGGATATATTATTCTTTAAAAAAAATTATTTTACTAAATGAAATTATTAGTTAAAGCCAAAACTCTTTTCCAAAAGTGCATAATTACATGTTTAATTCTTATTCTTAGAAATCTACAAAAAACATGATTTTCTTATACTTAAAATATTTTTCTATATTGCTTTGTGAAAAACTAACGGATATCCGGTGGCTTACCGCTAAATAGTGAAAGTATTAATTAGTCAAATGCCAAAAATCAAACTATTGACGGAACTCTTTAAAAACAGTGAAAAAAAAAGACGGTGATCCATGTACCGTTGATGATGAACGAAAATAGCGCTGATAAGTGATCATGAAGCACCGTCGGTGGCCAACGACGGCAGCAACAATATCAGAGGACGAGGAAAGATCGAGAGTCCGAGAGCACGGGCACGAACGGGAGGGAGAAGTGCGTGCCGCACACGGGGAGAGAGAGAGATCTCGAAAGGGAGAGAGAGGGGCGGGAGTTTTGGTACGGAATAAAATAGAGAGCGAGCCTAAAATTAATTAGTGTTAAGTTTGCACAAAATACTGCCAAGCACCCTCTACTATTACAAATTACAAACGAGTATGTATAAATTTCAAATAGAGAGGCGCAAACAAATAATTATTTAGCCTGAGATTATACCTAACTCACAATTATTGGATAGAGAACACCCCAAGACAACTAAACAAAAGAGGTAGCAAGCTTCACAAATGAAGTTTATAAGCATCTAATAAGGCCGACTCATAGAAGACTCAGAAAACTTCCCTTCAGAGATACCTTTTCAACTTTTAATCTCTCCATTAATTTATTCTACTACTCCTTCCGATAACAAGCACCGATCTAGCTAGCAATCTAATTAATTAGTTCTCCTTTTTCCCTACTCATCTCTCCTCATCGATCCCATGCACAGTGAAAAGGAGGGCCAGGAAGAGGGGTATCGGATGCGGAGAAGAAAGAAACCAAGTGATGAGGGGCCTGATCTCTTCCACCCTCCTATGAGAGCCATCACCCTCAACAGCTCCTCCTACAAAGCTTCCTGGGAAGAGAAAGCCTTCACAGAAGACTCTGAAGGGCTCTTGGGGGTTTACACATGGCCTCCAAGATCATACGCATGCAGTTTCTGCAGAAGAGAATTCCGATCGGCGCAAGCCCTCGGCGGTCACATGAATGTCCACCGTAGAGATCGAGCTCGGCTGAAGTTATCCTCAAGTTCCATCGGCGACAATCAAGATAGTCCTGATGACCATGGACGTGATCTCTACCCCAACGCACCACAAGCCACACTGGAATGCAGTTCTAAACCTAACCCTAATTCTCTTTGCGGTGATATTGCTTCTCCTCTCTCTTCTCATAATAGGGATTTAGTTGTATCAGCTGCGACAGAAATTTGGAGTGAGCATATCTTCATCTATCCTCCCTATTCTCTACCAAATGTTCGGCATAACAAAAAAGACACTACCCTTTCCTTTACTGTTCAGTGTTCTGATGAAGATCCAAAAACTATCGAGCCACCGCGTAGTATCCAAGAATTAGCGCACGGAAGAGATAATTTAGGTTGTCGGCCACGAAGATATCGAGATGAGGATAGTGAGGAGACAATCAACAGCAAGAGAAGCAAAACTAATCACACAATATCTCCCTTGTTCGCAAGATCTTTTGCAGGAAAAGGTCAGCAGTTGCAACCTGAGGTACTCAAACTTTGTTCTAACTCAGTTGAGGAATTAGATCTTGAACTCAGGCTTGGAGATCCACCAAAAATTTAATCAAGTAGCATATATTTTGTCTAGCTTTTGAATCATCTGCTGTATGCTTCCTTGAAGCGCTTTGCTTCGGTTTCCTTTTTAATTTTTCCCTTTATTCTTATCCTATTCTACCAAAAGGCTATATGTTCATCTGTGAATTGATTACAACAAAGAAACTCCTGTTTTGCCATAAATTGTAATAATTAAAATGTTTCATATATAACTCTATTCATTCTTGCTGAAAAAAGATATACAGCTAAATTCACACTGCAACAAATAAATATAATATTTTGCATTAGTAAACAATGATGAGAAAGGTGGAAGAAGAGTCACTAATAACCTTTGCGATTCCTACAACTACTACCGTAGGATATCATACTTACAGCAATACCTTTCTTTCGTTTTTTGAGAGTAAACAAGGCAAAAACCAAATAGTATAACCATAATTCAGCACCCATAGATTGAGATCATTTTTTATTTTTTATTTTTCATGTGCAAGAATATGGAGATTAAAAGTACGTAGCTAGTGATCGTAATAGTTCATCTCTTCTGTTTTAGCTCAAAACTGCAGTAATCTTCTCTTTTTGTTTGCTCTTCTCTAGTTTACATTCTCTACCGCAGAAGCTTTCATATCTCAACAATCAAAGTTAATTTTATTTTATGTAACTCTCTTTCTTTATATATGTAGTACGCGATTTTTTTTTCCTTAACCCAGATACTTTGCATTGATGAGAGAACTTTATGTTCTAATTATGACAATTCTCTTATACTATCGTGAGGGAATGATAGCAAGATCAATAAACTAATTATGTCTCCTTTGTCGTGCTTAATTATCTGAATGTCCAAAATTTAGCCCGTAGAAATAAGCTTTTTCATCAGATACATTATATTATGCGAAGTATAATTTTGGTCAGTGAATCCTATGTATCTTTTGGAATAAGCAAGATACATAAAGTTCATTGTATTATGGATTTTTGACAAGGCTTTTCGATAGTTCACAGTGTAATACAAATATGCTATCCCTTAATTAATTAGTTATTCATGAGTGATTTGTTCTATGGCTGATATATATGGTTGCTAGACTTTAGTCTAGGCTGTGATTTTTCACAAACTCTGCAAATTAAAGAGCCGAGAGTCTGAAGATGAAATTGAAACGTCTTTATTCCAAACAAACCTACATATTAGTTTGGCGGTGAAATGCCAGAAAAGGTGAGAATAATTTGAGGATAAATGTTAGCAAGGCGAAAATAAAAAAAAAATAAAGTTAGATTGTTAGATCAAATTAGGAAGAATGAAAGGCTTGCATTGCAGTTTTTTTTTTTTTTTTTTTTTTTTTTTTTTTTTTTTTTTTTTTTTTTCTCGCTTCGGCTCCCAGTGAGTACACTAATAAGCTCACTGTAGTTCACTGATACAATATTCCATGCAGCGTTAGGGCCAAACAACATCCATGTGAGTCGACTGTTTAAGAATATATGTGCTCCCATGCATCAGTACATGGATTCGATCTCTTTTTGAAAATAATATTCCAACATCCAACATAGATCTCTCTCTTCTCTGTGTATACCCTGTTCATATTAATACTCAATTTTTTTAAAATTTTTTTTTCTCTTTTCTAAAAGCACCATACCCGAACTACCCCATGCATGGAGTTATTTCATTACAGTGTAAGTAAATAAGCTCATAGATTCTTGGGAAAAGAAATGGCTCAAGCCGCCACTACAATAAATCTTGCACTTAAATGACACTTTAAACAATAACTAATAACGTTTTAAAGCGTCGAAAAGAATATTCCCGTCGACGCTTTTACAAGCGTCGAGCAAAGAGTCCGTTAAGTAAACATATCGGAATAAATATATCGACGTTTTAATATAGCGTCAAAGAACGTTTATCAACATTTGATAAAAATATATTTATTAGCGACACTTAATTAATCATAGTGTCGGTACATGTCAAATATTGAAGATACTAGAATAGAGCGTCGTCTAAAAAGTATTGTCTAAAACATATTTTGTTGTAGTGCACATCATGCACACACTCCTTAATTAAATTTGTTTAGTTCTCCTGCATGGGATTACCTCCTATATTTATATGACTATTGATTATCACCTATAAGAGGAATTACTGCAGTTACACGAGGAAAGCCTAAACCAAAACCTTAGCTATTGCTAGGCCCTGCTTTTTATGTCCATGTGATAGAAGCGATGAATGAATTAGTTATTGCGAGACGGGCCACAGGGCAATTTAAGAACATATATATCCAATTGAAAAGAAATTAAGCCCGTACAAATTAAGATATATAACCTTATGAAGAAAGAGTTGTGAGTAAGTGATTTTTCCCTAAGAGGTGCAAGAGTAATGAATATTATTGGTATATACGAAAATTAACGAGAGGGGGTGGCTTTGTCTTGTGTTGTGTTGGGGAGTTAGCTTAAGGACAAGCTTTGCTCAGTGAGAACAGCTAGAGAATATGTGATGAAGTACAAATGTAGGGGAGTTGCCAGCTTGAATTAGGTATATATATATATGTGGGTATGGATAGATATATATATATATATATATATATATATATAGAGGACCACATACATGGGTGTATCTAGTTAGGGTGTGGTAGGAGACTAGGGCTATGAAAAGTGAGAAGAGGAATATTATA
Source organism: Ananas comosus (assembly GCF_001540865.1). NCBI lineage: Eukaryota > Viridiplantae > Streptophyta > Magnoliopsida > Poales > Bromeliaceae > Ananas > Ananas comosus. The sequence continues at coordinate 10,680,877 of NC_033638.1, read as the reverse complement.
TTTATTGGATTGATTAGGAGATCGATGATGCGGCCTACTTATTATGTAATTTTAAGAAAGGTTTAAAAAGGTTACGAAGAAAGAATGGAATCAAATTATTTTAATGGTGTGATATTATTGTATAACGTATGCAATTAAGCACATGTACATAATTATTCATTTATGAACAGTCTATTTCTAACCATTTTTATGTGCATAAATTTCTCGTCTGGTACATATTTGTATGGAGCAGAATACGGCAGTGAATGCTGGGGTCGACTTGTGAGTAAATTAATTCACAAATTTATGTACTTACATATGCGCCTATAAGATTTATAATACACGCGTGTACGTACTTAATTACTTTACATATATCGTTACATGTAAATGCATGTACCATTATTTACTACATTCCTCTTTCTCACCGGGAAAAACATAATAATAAAAGGCTTTCTTGATCTCATATATGCTCTTTATATTTCTATTTTTTCCTTTCATATGCAAGAATTTCCATAAGCAGGGATTTGTACTATTTTCTTGCCAATAGACACCCTAGATGACATTTTTCAAGAGGAAGAACAAATTAATCTATTTAATATGTCAGGGTTTATATTGCGAACGTCGAACAAAATATAGCCAATCGATCTATCAAACCAACATCTTAGCAAAGATCGAAGAAAAGAAAAATTTAAATTTGTGTTTGTATGCAGATCATTTGCATAAGCATGTATATATATATATAGGGTTAATCAATAAGAAGAAAAACAAATGATCTGAAATTCCGCAATTCAATGGTACTTCTCTTGTAATTAGAATATGAAAACAAATTAAAACAGAGAAAACATATAAACCTCTAACGTTGAATAATTAATTTTCTCTCTCCAAGTTATTTTTGAATATGCTCTTTGAGATTCTCATTCCTTGGGTGAAGTCATGTTTTTCTAGAAGTATAATCAACTGTCCAAAACCCCGATCATTAATCAGCATTATAATTAATTGCAGTTAATCATAAAATAAAAATGATATACAAAAACTGAAGCTTAATTACCTTCTAGTGCATTGCTGTTGTCTACAGTTTAGCCCAAATTAATATCCAACACGAATTACATATATGACTCCAATTCTCGTTCGAGGCTTCGAGCCACCCAGCCCAAGGTGACCAAAGAAATCAATTCATCCAATTAGTAGCAAGAGCATGCTAGCAAACCTAGCTAATTAACATGAACGAATCAATGACACAGAAGTTGAAATAAGCATCAAAACAGAAAAGAGGATTGTACCAAAAAAAGAAAAAAAAAAAAAGAAAAGAACACTTATGCTCATTTTGCAAATAACTCAGCTGGAACAAAACCTTTCAATAAGCTCGAAGTGGCTCTCGTGGCGGTAGTTTTCCACAACGACATTCAAAATATAACTTTAATAAGAAGGAGAAAACGTTTAGGTGTTGTTTAGTTTGGATATAAGAGGGGAGAATAAGACCTTATCCTTCCCTTTGTATCCAAACAAAAAAAGGAGAGAGGTGGGAACTGGCGTTTTCGTCCCTTAGGTGGAACAAGCTGGTTCCAGCTTTTTCGAGAGAGCGAGTGAGTGAGAGAGAGAGAGAGAGAGAGAAAGAGATAATTTTAAATTTATTACAAATTTTATAATTTTTTAAGTTTTAAATTTTAAAAATTTCAAATTTCAAAATTTAAAATTCTATGTTTTTTAAATTTTAAATTTTAAATTTTAAAATTTACAATTTGAGATTTTAAAGTTTAAAGTTTAAATTTGAATTTTACAATTTAAAAGTTAAAATTTAAAAATTCAAAATTCAAATTCAAATTTAATGAGAGGGATAGTATTATTATTTTTTATTTATAACTACCAACTATTCTTCTTATTCCCAAAAACCATCCAAACACAATTTTTCTAGTTCCAGCTTATACTCACAATTTCATCNTGAAGTTGTTTCTATTCTTAAGATAAGCAATTTTTATTTATATTGGAACCAAAGGAAGCTTATAGTATGAGGTGGAGGTTGATTTGGGCTACCGAATGGTTATGATGTTAACAGTTTGAAATGGGCCGGGCCGAGTTGCGCGAGCAAAATGTGGGCTATTGGTCGTGAGTCGGTCACCGATGCGAGGGCTCTTTGTGCGCCACTTTCTTTTTCTTTTGGCTATCTGCCTCGCACGCCTAACGCACCAAATTAGTGCGCGCCACCGTCACTGATGCATAGCCCCCGACATCGGTGGTCCGATTGGGAACTCATATTTGATTAGTTCTCCAGGAAGAAGCAGCAGGGAGGAAAGGTTTTTCCAGAGCATCAACCATAACTTTATAACTGCTAAATTAGAGAAAAGTGTACTATATATATATCATCAAGGCATCTGCGGAATGTATTAACAGAATTTGAAACTCAATTTCTAGTTGGTCTATAGTGAAAACTTAACGAGCTTTAACTTAGAGTGTGTTAGATTCTCTGTAAAACTAATCTGAAAATTTTTTTCGATTGAATTTTTTTTTTTCAATATTTGATTATCCGGTTACAGTTTTTCTGAAAAAAAAATTTTGTTTTCCGTCTATTGTTCGCGGAAAACAAAAACTCAGCCTTCTAAAATCACGGTTCACGTGCCTTTTGAGCATGCGGTCCACGAGATCATCCTCAACTCATGGACCACGTGAGATAGTCCACCGTCCCTCTTCCATTATATATATATAATTTTATTTTTTAAATATATTATTATGTAATATTTTATATATAAATATTATTTATAAATACATATTAACTTATTTTATAGTATTAAATATATATTATCACATATTAAATTACATACTTAATTAATGTATAATATATTTTAAATATATTTTATTTTTAAATATAAATTATAATACTAGTATATGTAATATTGAATTTTACGGTAGAGGGCGTAAAATTTATTTTTCTTCGAAATTTTTTTGCAACGAATTCTTATTGTCATAATTTTACGTAGAACCAAATACACCCTTATATGCAAATCGTTACTCTTTATCCCAACTAACTTTTAAAACTACATAAATGTATATATATAAATATATTTATTTAATTATAGAAATATTATCTTGTCGCGTCATTTTGTCGTGTCTTGGCAAACAAACAAGAGGGCCCTGGCACGTATTGGTTAATTTAACAGAAAATTGGTTTTTATTGTGGAGCCCATGATTAGTAATCTTTTTCTTTCAAGGTAGCACGCTATTCGTTTCATTCATTTCGAAAAAAAACTTGGCTACAAACAGTGAGCTCAACAAAAGTCCCTCCACTCTCTTACCAATTTCTTGATACGCCGACTGCGAAGAGAGGATCATCAAAATGGTTTTTAAAAATCGCATTATTTCTTTCCTTCCAGACTAGCCACCAACATGCTGCTACGGTAATAAGATCCTACAGAATCTTCCCCGACCTAATATTTCTGATCATTTTACCCCATATCGTCAGTACGTCCTTCACTGTCTGTAAACACATCCTATAAATTTCAAAAAAGCATAAACCTAGTATATACACATCCTATAAGGAGGTGGTCCATTGTCTCCGTAACTTCACCACAAAGGACAAAGAGAGGATTGCCCAACCATCCATTTTTCAGTAAATTATCAGTCGTGGAGATTTTTTTCTTAAGGGATAGTCACAAAAAAAAATTTTCATTAAGGTATTTTAAGTTTCCAAATATGAATCAGTATGGTATCTTGGATATCTCCCCTTCAAGTCACCAAATAAATCGATTTAACAGAGAACATATTTTCTGCATTCCATCTTCAACGAACTTCACCATATTTATTTGTCGTCCGAAAGGAAGCAAGCATATTCTTGAATTTCCTAAGTCCCACACGGCCATTCCGAGACCATGTTCCGACTCCTCTCAAATTTTTTCGCCCTCTGCATCTATTAGGCAAGAAACACCCTTTAATAAAACTTGCTTTGAAACAACTTTATCATATATGTATGAAAAATGTGTTTTCAAAGAAATTTCGCCACACCATCTGTCCGACCAAAAGTCGATAAGTTCTCGATCCCTAAGCTCGCAGTATAGTCCATATTTGAAAATGTTCTTTGTGGACAACACACTCTTCCACGATTGGAAAGCCCATTTGAAAATTCTTCCTTCATTTAATGGTCTATAATATAACGTTATAAATTATTCCATTGATTTAGTCTTGATTTAGGACCTTTCTTTGATTCACGCGTATTTTCTTCTAGGAGTTTCTGATTCCAAAATTCCAATTGGGAAAAAAAATAAAAAAAAAAGAAAAAAAGAAAAGAACGAAAAAACTCGCTAGGTCGCCCCCCGATGATATATATATATATAATATATATTTTATATATTTTTACCACCACTTTCGCCCAGGGGCCAGGACAAGGTTTATTAAGGTACGGATAGATTAAGCCAGCGAATTCCAGAGTAACGGCCCGAGATTTGTTTTTCCGTTGTTGTCCTCGTCGTCCTCTTTCCCTCCCAGTTAGGGTTTCGGTTTACTACAATCGGGTGCGGTGGGGTGTGGTGGGCGAAGATGAAGGAGGCGTTGCAGAGATGGAAAGCGCACCTCTCCCCCGCGGGCAACGGCTGCGAGGCGCGGTGGCGCTGGGTCACGGGCTCCGTCGCCGCCGCGCTCCTCTTCTCCTGCGCCCTCCTCGCCTACTCCGCCTTCCTCTCCGCCCACTACCGATGGCGCTGCCCCGACTGCGTCCCCTCCCCTGCCGCCCCCGCCCTCCGCTCCGCCTCCGCCTCCGCCGCCGCCGCCGCGACGGACCTCTCCCACGTCGTCTTCGGGATCGGGGGCTCCGCGCGCACGTGGGACCGGCGGCGGGGGTACACGGAGCTGTGGTGGCGCCCGGGGGAGATGCGCGGGCACGTGTGGCTCGACGAGGCGCCCGCGGGGCCCTGGCCCGCCACGTCCCCCCCGTACCGCGTCTCCGCGGACGCGTCGCGCTTCGGGAACCGCGCGTCGGCGGCGCGGATCGCGCGGATCGCGGCGGAGGCGTACCGCGCCGCGTCGGATCCGGATTCGGGGTGGGGCGGTGGGGAGGCGGCGCGGTGGTTCGTGATGGGCGACGACGACACGGTGTTCTTCCCGGAGAACCTGGTGGGGGTGCTGGGGAAGTACGACCACGAGGAGATGTACTACATCGGGGCGCCCTCGGAGAGCGTGGAGCAGGACGTGATGCACTCGTATGCCGTGGCCTTCGGCGGCGCAGGGTTCGCCATCAGCTACCCCGCCGCGGCCGAGCTCGCCCGCATCATCGACGCCTGCCTCCAACGCTACACCAACTTCTACGGCAGCGACGAGCGCGTCTCCTCCTGCCTCAGCGAGCTTGGCATCCCCCTCACTCTCGAGCCCGGCTTCCACCAGGTAAATTTAGCTTTTCTTTCTTTTCTTTTCTTTTTTCTTTTTTTTTTTTTAAAAAAAATAAATCATATCCTTCGCCTGCTGCCATTGCCGTTACTGCCGCTGCTATTATTATTATTATTATTATTATTATTATTATTATTGCAGAATAGATTTTGAGTTGAGTGAATTATTCTGGAATTAAGTCGGTAAACTTAGAGAATTAAAATGATCACATTAATTTCATACCATTGGCACTTGTTTTTTGAGGGAAGTTTCATGTTTTTCTAATAATTACAAAAATAGTTCGATATGCTTTTGTGCTAATGAGGAAATTTGATGCTTTGAGGTGCATATATAAAATTGGTGGAGTAATCACTTGTTGGTTGCCGAACTCGAGCTCTTCTGACTTTTTTTTTTTTGAGTCACGAAGGGTCATTTTTTTTTAATTTAATTTGTAAAAAGAATAAAATAAGCACCATCTTTGGGGACACGTGTCCGGCGTTATTGCGAAATCTTCGACTGGAGACGAGGTTTGGAAATAAAATAACACAAAATATACTCCGTATATTCTGGTCCCACGTTAATCGTGCCTCCCACTCGCTCTCACTCCCTGACACTCGCACACGTACACACGATCGTCGCATTAAAATATTTGAAAGGTAGGAAATGTAACCCATCGGTTTGGTAGTGTTATGTTTTTTTTATCATGATTTCCGAGGTCCCTATTTTTCACATGAATTATATTCCTATCCCACCTGCCATCTGTAATTGTTGCTGCCTATCGGTGCACTTATATTTTTTTTTTATTTTTCTATTTATATAGATCGAATCATGTTTTAAGACGTTTTCTCAAACTAAATGAAATGCGAAGGTTCAGTAATTAACCATGTTGAGCTGTGGAATTAATAACTTAGGCATTTTACTCCTTTATTGCATTTGCAATTCCTATATCCTGGAAATTCAACCTGGGACACCCCCGGGGTCAGGAAAATCTGTGGTGATCAATCACCTTCCAACTAAATAATTGAGACCTTTCCTTTATCCTCCGGTGTCATTTATGTGGCCACCTTTTGTCCTCTGTACCTTTTCCAACCATCGCCTCCCAATTTGTCTTCACCCAACCGACACCTTTACCTGCCTATAGTCCTCCTAAGCAAGAGACCTGCAACCATTGCGTAACAAAATTTTAACTGAATAGTTCATCCCATGTTCTTTTATCCTATATTTTTGATTTTTTGATTTAAAAAATAAGTTACTTCGTTTCAGTTGGTTACAAAATACTAATGTAGGAGTATTATTTATCCTGTCGCTTACCTTTCACGGTCTGTTTGGGGTGGTGGGCCTGCAGGTGGACGTGCGAGGCGACGCGTACGGGATGCTGGCGGCCCACCCAATCGCTCCGCTGGTGTCGCTGCACCACCTCGAATACCTGAAGCCCGTAAGCCCGCGCGGCGCCACGCAATTGGAGGCGCTCCGGTCCCTGGTCGGAGCGTCGCGGTTCGACCCGGCCCGCATCGTGCAGCAGAGCATTTGCTACGAGCGTGGGCCGGGCTACGTGTGGTCCGTCTCGGTCTCGTGGGGCTACACTGTGCAGCTGTATCCTTGGACGCTTTACCCCACGGCTTTGGAAGTGGCCCTCGAGACGTTCCAAACGTGGCGCAGCTTCAGCCCCGGGCCCTTCACCTTCAACACCCGACCCGTTGGTCCCCAGGACCGGCCCTGCCAGCGGCCCTTGATCTTTTTCCTGGACCGAGTCGAGAGCTACCCGGACCGGGCTCGAACCTGGGGCGGAGTGAACGGCACGGTCACGGACTATGTGATGGGCGAGGCGGGGAGCAACTACCACGGGTGCGAGGGCCGCGGATTCGGCCCCGCTTCGAAGATCCGCAAGGTCACCGTGTTCGCGCCCGTCATGAACCCGAACTCGTGGAAACGGGTGCGTGTTCTCTTCTCCTCTCTGGCTCTCTCGCATCGGCTATTTTATATTTATTTATTTATTGGTTTTTCTTAAATAATCTATATCTATATACAAGTTTGGTTCTTTCCTTCGAATTTACTATTGTAAGTTTGCGTTGTCCGCATCATCTTCGTTTTAACAATTCAACCAACGGAGTACTAATTTTAATCAATTTGTTGGTAAACTTGTACTCTGATTTCAGTGTTAACATCACGCTACTTAAACACTTTTTTTAAATTTTTTCTGAGGTGGACTAAAATAAGCTGAGTCATAATCTTTTAAAAAAATTGGAAAAAGTTTGCAACAAATCTGTATAATTATGAAAAGGAAAGGAAAACTGCACATGTCGTTGGTGATCTAAATTTGTAACCGATCTTTTAAACGCTCTCAAACGAGATTACTTACTCTTTTTTACGCACAATTCACTCCACCTCAACTGAACCTTTGTTTCTGCGCAACAGGCTCCTCGGAGGCAATGTTGCAGAACGAGTAGAACGAAGAGAGGAAGGGTTTTGGAGGTCCGAATCAATAATTGCAGTCCGGGAGAGGTCATCACTCCGCCCTAGGATGCTCTTTTCTCTCCTTTTAAAGATGCTGATAATGAAAACAGGGGAATTTTTTTGTCGAAAGGAAGAAGGATAGATAGAGCTAACAAGTGAGAGTATATCAATTTTTGGTGCGGATGCTAGCCCCATATGCATGTATTTTTGTTTTTCACCGCTCGTAGTCGTAGATGTGTACAGTGACAAGATGAGAACGTTGATTGAACGAAGAACTATTGCTCCTGTATTTACTGCTGCTATTTTACTTGCCATAGTGAGAACCGTAATAAAAGTTAGAGGCGAGTCTCTTTTCCGGGTCCTTTTCTTACAATTGGGCCGAGCCGGCTAAAGCTCTAGCTGGGCTTTCGGAACTTTTTGAGGCTATTGGGCTGTCGTGGGTTGTTCAAGCCTCGGAGGCCGTGCGTATCCCAGGTTGCTGCTGGAGGTGTTGGATTCAACTCATAAATAAAAAGGGCCCAAAGAGAGGACAAATTGGGTGAGGGGGGTTTCTTGGGTGCAAGTGCCTGTACCCGAACCCAAAAGAACAGTTTTTGAATCAGAGAGTGATTTGTGATTTGGGCTGCTGGGTTAAACAGACTGCAGAGCGTGAAGGGCTTGAAATAACACCATTCTTCTATTTCCATCAAGCTGTGGAATCATTTGCGATAACTGTTAATTTTAAAAATTAGAGTTATTAGAAAAATACAACTAATTTAATTAAACCGTATAGATATACTTTATAGATCTTAATTGTGATTCAGTTCAATAAAATATTCTGCCGCTTTGAATATGATTCAGTCCAACTTAATTCTTTGTCCCGAAAGAAGATGGAACTTACCCGTTAATAAGCTGACCCAAGCATCGCTTCTCCTTGCCCGTCTAGAAACTTTTGCTTGGGTAGGCCGCGAGCCAGAAATAATCACAGGAATCGAGATTCGTGCGTGGAAGAGGTGTCATCTATTGCCTACGCCTGGTACCCCATGTTAGCTACGCACCTCACCCTTAAATATTAGATTGAAAATTTGGAAACAAATGCTGCAGATGCTAATGGACTGCATAAGGGCTGATGTGGTGCACTCGGTGCATGGAATCATGCACACACACAGTCACACCGGAGAGGGGGAGAGAGATGCGGGAGATGTTTGACTGTGAAGGGGCGCCATCCGTCCATGTTTGACTGTCGGATTAATTTCCCGGTAGTCATTAAAACAGAGAATCCTACGTTCTGAGAACCCACAAAAGATTTGTAGGAACACGTGCTTTGACAATTTAGAATTGAAACAAAGAATAGTCGGAGAAGAAAATATATTTTTTTCTGATTTGATAAATTACAAAAGACCTCTTTATATAAACAGAGATCAAGCTAATACATGGTGAGTTGTGAATTGGTAAGAAAAGGAGTACTCACAGTGTCAGTATCAGTGAGCTCAGCACGAGATAGCAAGTCAGCATTGTATTTTTGTTGAGACAATATATATCCTCGAGGACTATATGCCACTTCAATCCCCAAAAAATATCGAAGAGGACCAAGATTCTTCATGTCAAATTGTTGCTGAAGATAGGATTTAACGGAACGAATATAATCAGGATCATCACCAGTAATTATCATATCATCAACATACAAAAGTAAGGCAGTGAGCCCGCGAGAAGATGTATGAATAAATAAGGCATGATCATTTTCGCTTTGATGAAATCCAAAGGAAAGAATAGCAGACTGAAATTTTTCAAACCAAGCTCGGGGAGCTTGTTTAAGGCCATATAAAGCCTTCCGTAGCCGGCAAACATGACCGGATGAATGGGAAAGACCAGGAGGTGGTTGCATATAAACTTCTTCATGAAGATCCCCATGTAAGAAGGCATTTTTGACATCAAGTTGATAAAGAGGCCAGCTACGAGAGGCAGCAAGAGCAATAAGGATGCGAACAGAGGTCATCTTAGCAACAGGGGCGAATGTCTCCTCATAATCAATGCCATATTCTTGAGAGAACCCTCGAGCAACTAAACGGGCTTTATAGCGATCAATTGAGCCATCAGAATTTGTCTTGACTTTATAAATCCACTTACAACTTATTGGAGTCTTGCCCGGCGGGAGAGGAACTAGTTCCCAAGTACCAGTACGATGAAGGGCAGTAAGTTCTGTGGTCATTGCATCTCGCCATTCAGGAATGGAAACGGCCTGGTGATATGTACGGGGTTCCTGGATATTAGAAATGGCTGCAAAGAAAGCATGATATCGTGGAGAAAAAGAATGAGAGGCAAGACAACCAAAAAATTATGTGGGGCGGCGAGTACGTAGTGGATAGCGGCGCTCAGCAGTCGTTTGATCGTCGGAAGGAACAGTAATTGGTGGGTCGTCATGTGGTGCCGGTACTATAGAAACTTCTGCAGAAGACGAAGATTCAGTGGGCTGAGCGACAATTCGTTGGGGCTCTTCGGGAGAAGATGTGGTGGTCGACGAAGAATTAACAAGAAATGAAAGATCAATAACAGAAGGTGAAGAAACGGCAGAAGTATCAACGCTTAACTTAGATTGAGCATAATATGATACATGTTCAAGAAAAATGACATCTCGAGAAATTCGCATGCGGCGAGCAGTAGGATCATAACATCTGTACCCTTTATGCTCAAGACTATATCCTAAGAAAACACAAATTGACGATTTTGGAGTTAATTTGGTTCGTTCATGCGGAGGCAAAAGAACAAGACAAGTACATCCAAAAACACGCAAATGAGTATAAGATGGTGATTTAGCATACAATCGCTCACTAGGAGAAACGCCGGAGAAAAGACTGGAGGGCATAATATTAATCAGATAAACTGCGGTAGAAACCGCATCTGCCCAAAATTGTTTAGGCACAGACCCATCAATTAGAAGAGATCGAGCGGTTTCAAGGATATGTCGGTGTTTACGCTCAGCAACACCATTCTGTTGAGGAGTATAAGGACAAGAGAGTTGCGGCAAAGTACCATGCTTAGCGAGAAGTTGGCGAAATTCATTTGAAAGATACTCGCCACCAGAATCAGAGCGGAAAGTTTTAATAGTGGCACCAAATTGAGTTTGAACCATGGCAGCGAAATTTTGATACAATTGAAAAAGTTCAGATTTGTTATGCATAAAATAAACCCAGGTAAAGCGTGAGTAATCGTCAATGAAAATAACATAATATTTATTTCCAACACGAGTTGATATAGGTGCTGGTCCCCAAACATCAGAGTGAATAAGATCAAATGGTGCACTTGAAATAGAATTGCTAACAGGAAAAGGTTTAATGGAATGTTTAGCAAGTTTGCATCCAATGCAAGAAACAGATTCGGAATTAAAAACAGGACCTAATACACCACTACGAACTAAAACAGTAAACTTATCAGAAGAAAGATGACCGAGACGACGATGCCAGAGATCAGAATTTGAAGTTGTAGCAATATTTGCTGAATTAATTTTAGGAGGAAGATGCAGATAGTCCATGTAGTACAGGCAGTCACGTCTATGGCCCTGTCCAATCAAAGTCCCGGTCCGACGATCCTGCACAAGACAAGAAGAAGAATCAAAGGTCACTGTGCAATCATGATCAGTAATTTGGCTGACAGATAGTAAGTTAAGAGAGAGTCGAGGTATATGTAGGACAGAGGGAATAGTAAAGCGTCCTGAAGTATCAGATTTAGGTGAAACAACGCCACTATTATTGACAGAAAGAGAGGTACCATCAGCAGTAAAAATATGTGAAGGTGAATTTAATTGAGAAGGTGAAGAAAGTAAAGAAGCATGTGGTGTCATATGAAATGATGCGCCTGAGTCTAAAATCCAGGAATGTTCCGAAGTACCTCCAGGACCAGTCATACCAAAACCTGATGGCGTAGATGAAAAGATAGAGGAGGACTGCCCTGACGAAGTGGATGGAGTCAATTGGTGTTGCTGAAACATCTGCAGTAGTTGAGGAAGACTCAATTGAATAGTTGAAGGTTGCTGCTCTGTAGATGACGCGTTGTTGACCGGAGGAACAGAAGGAGCAGATGCAACAGTAGGCATATTACGAGAGGATCGTAAATGCTGATCTGCCCATTTCTTTTTCCGGCAATCTTGAATTGAGTGACCCCAAAGATGACAGTAACGACATTGAATGCTTCGTTTGTCTTTTCTAGTACCAGGATTTGGAATGTAACTAGAAGGCGGTTGATGATAAGTAGGCGCTGGCACGGGAGGTGGACTTGCAGGACCATGAGCAGCAAGAACGTTAGGCATTGCGGAAGAAGAGGAACTCAAAACTCGAAGACGTGTCTCCTCAGCAATCAATTCCGCGAGAGCCACATCAATAGTAGGGAAGGGAGTTCGATGGAGTAGTTGGCCACGTAATGCTTCAAACTCAGGTCGTAGGCGCATAAGAAACTGGAACAATCGTTGTTGATCACGCACCTGCTTTTGCTTGACAGTACACTGACAAGCTGAGCAAGTGCGACACAAGGGTTCATCCATGGTCGCCAGTTGACGCCAACGAGCCTGCATAAAACTGTAAAACTCTTGGATACTACGCTCACCTTGATGAGCCATGGAGATCTCTTGAAACTCAGCATATGATTGAGCATAACTAGACTGCTCATACATCTGCCGAAGAAGAGACCACATCTGGTGAGCGGTGGACAAATTGATAAGCTGCATCCGAATGTCTATGTTTACCGATGTAGAAATAATTCCACGAGCACGTCGATCAGCAACGAGCCAGTCCTTGAGTTTGGAATCATCGGTTGGTGGACCAGCACCATCAATATGTCCAGTAAGATCGAGAGCATCAAACAAGAGTTGAATGGACACCGACCATTCACGATAATTAGGCCCGGAGAGTTTAACATCGAGCTGGGCAATAGTCGATGCAGGAACCTGTACAGGCGGCATTGATGGAGGTGTCGGTGTAGGAACCTGTACAGGCGGCATCGATGGAGGTGCGGATGTCATGACAGAATTAGGTCGAGAGATACCGACGGCGATCTTGTGACGACGAGCTTTTGCGTATTAAGCTAGTCGCGCTCTGATACCATGAAACAAAGAATAATTGGAGAAGAAAATATATTTCTTTCTGATTTGATAAATTACAAAAGACCTCTTTATATAAACAGAGATCAAGCTAATACATGGTGAGTTGTGAATTGGTAAGAAAACTAATATAGTATACACTAATATAAGGAATGCATAATCTCCTGTACAAAGAAATATTTATATAAAGTAACAAGAATATCAACGCATAGCAATTTTAAATTATTAATATATTATTGATTTACTAACTTTTTTTTAGTATAAGTGGCAAAAAAAATTTGTGGTTGATACTCGAGATTTTAAGTTTGAATTCTAATTGATTCACATTTTCAATAAAAATGGATAACACGTTATCTTTTATTTTGCAAGTTACATTAGATATATATAAATTTATTTAAAATTTTTATCGGAGCTATAAATTAATGAGCAATGCTGCTCATGCATCTATAAAATAGAGTAGAGCTCACGCGCCCATCTGTACTCATTTTATTTATTTTGTTTACTAAAATATAAATTTTTTAAAATTCTTAAAGCAAAGAGTTTATAAATAATAATTTTTTTCTAAATTAATAATTTATAAAAGTGCTAAATCTTTAGCATTACACAATAGTTAATCAATAGTTAAGCAAAGAGACACCACTGATTCTTGTCTACTCCATGCTCCCTCCATACCCACGTGACACCAAGTCTCTTTCGTTTTCGTTTTCTGTACTTGAACCATTATATTATATTAATCATAGAGCAGTGTGAATTTCTTTTCGTTATAAAATTACAGTTCTAGAATATCTATAATTTATTATTAGTTTTGTTTACTACTTTTTCTTTAAAAAAATTAAATTTTTCAAAAAATAAAATGATATTTTTTTAAATTAAAAGAATCGTAATTTTGCAAAATCCTTTTAGATCGGAGACTTTACTATTACTCCTGGCGTTATCTCCATTCGTTGGATTGATAATTTGAAATTTCCACGAGCGGGCCGATTCTATATATCCTTTGGACGGCGTAGATACGCAGGAGACATAGATTCGTAGATTACATCGACGGCCGCGATCGATTCTTACGGTCATTTCGCACCGCGCAAATTGGTACCGGATCAAACCAAGTATCGATTCAAGACGTCAAATCAACGGTCGAAATCTCGAGAGTGGGGGCGTCCGATCATGGCCAGTTATGGTCAGTGTGTCGGTCCCACCAAATGAAACATCTTTTCCCTATTTGGAAATCCTGCATCAGCGTAGATAGAGGGGCGTTTTGTGTACTTTGATCTGCGACCAGTTCAAAAGGAGCAGTATCAGGGGAGGGTGCATTTTCCAAATCGGAACAGGTGGTATTAGGTAATTACGAGGACGGGTTACTTTTACAAATGCACGACGCAATTTTGCCAAAAGTCGCTTACATTAATCGAGCTCGTACAGCAAAAAGATGGCAATGTACAGTACCACCAATTTGACAAGTGGGTCTTAAATTCCAACTTGGTTTACTTACCTAAATGGTGCACAAGAAAAAAATGAACGTTTCACCCTATGTTTTGTCTTAATTAATTGGAATCTTTTACAATTGGGCAAGAAATTTTGTGTGCTAGGGGACCAACTAGAGTTAGTGATGTTGGTGTAGCTAGAGTAAATCTCAAACAAATTTGTGTGTGTACATATGCGTGTTTAACTTCAATATAAATTAAAAGTCATCAATTTTACTCAAGAAAGTTGGTTAAGAATTTGATGGTTGGTACCCCGTGCAATCCCTTGGGCAGAATAGAGTTTTAAATTCAAATTTTAATTGCTTTATACTTTTAGTTGAATTTATTTCCAAACAGATTTACTTAAGTGGATAGCTTCTACATTTCTCTCAAAATAAAGTTTAAAATTTATTATACATATAGTTTATTTATTCTTCAAATTCCTTTTTTTTGTTGGAAAAATATTCTTATAAACTTTTTCGTTATTCAAATTTTTTTCCTTACTGTTAGCATCTATTAATTCATCTCAGATTAAACCTGAATTATGTCTTAGCGTGAAAGTGAAATATCAATTTTGTTCCTTGTTAATTGAATCCATTTTCGGAACTCTTTTCTCCCAGCCCTCCTCTCTTTCCAGGGTATTTTTTTCATATCTATCGGATTCTCTCTTTTGGATCCTTATTGGCAAGAGGATGGAAGAAGAAGAAAAGGCCGAACCAAACAGTAGAGCAACTGAGCATAGTGTCGTAGAATCGCTCGGAGCATTAGAAGCTGCTCAGTTGGAGCCTCTCTTCCGAGGGAGAATTTTGAATTCCTCCGATAATCCATTTCTCTAATTTTCGAACGAAGGTGACATGCATCCTTTAATACATTTTGTGTATAAAATTTTATTATTTTAGTTTTTTGGATTAGAAATAAACTTTTTTGTGATTAGAACTTGATTTCATAATTTGGGTTAAGTGGAGGCACCAATGGAAAGAAAAAAATAACATTTCATCTTCTTTGGCTCCAGAGAGAAGATGACGGTTATAAGGTCAAATAAAAAAAGTAAAAGGCCGCTAAAAACGAATAAAATAAGTGAGTGATTGTAAATAGTATATTTAAATGAAAAAAATAATTATTTCATAGAAGATAATAATAATTTTTAAATGCGCACTAATAAAGTCTAACTCTGAAAATATATTTAAAAATATTTAAAACTTTATAAGAATATTTATTAAAATAGCGCAATATTAGAAATATAATTTTTATATTGGTTCCTTAAAAAGGATAAGTATAAAAATCTAGAACCTTCAAATGGTAGTATATAATTAAGCAAGTGCTATTTTTTTTTAAAAAAAATAAAGTACTGCTAATAATAAGTTTTTGTTGATCAATTGATCTGCTCGATCGTTTGTTATTCCGACCAAGGCATTCGACAGTATGTTGTGACTCGAGACAGTGGCGTGTTGTGCCGCGCTGTGTTCCCACTCTCTGCCCCACTTCCTCCTGCCCTTTCACGTTACCCCCAATAACACAATACATCACAACACAATACAACTTAGACCGACCAATAGTCTCTAGTGCAAGTAACAAAAAATTTAATAGTTGATATTCGAGATTCTAAATTTGAATCATATTATTTCTAGTTAAAATTATTTTTAAATAAAATAAATGAAACAGATAGCATGCTATTTATTTCTCTAAAAAAAAAAAAATTTATACTGCACGAAGTTCTTTTACACACGAAAAATTTTAGAATGCAACGAATATATTGATGAAGTGGCGTAACAAATCAATCAAAAATCTCCTTTTAAAAATATATATTCCATCATGATTATAAAAAAATATTTTTATTATATTTTTTTTGAAAAGAAGGAATGTAATTGATTTATTATTAATAATATAGTGCAAGTGTGATAGTGTAGAATCCTTCCTTCCACACGGTGCGCTCTGATCCCATTAAATTCATTGAGGTAACGCCACAAAGAGAGAGAGAGAGAGAGAGAGCAATGTACAAGTGTACAACAAATCTACTGTTTCCAAAGTTGTACAGCTTGTTTCGAATGGAACTGGAGAGGAGAAATAAAGGAAGAGGATCGTAGAGTACTAGCTGGGTAGCTCCTCCATATAGAGACAGAAATAGAATCAGAATTAGTATTAGAATGAGAATGGATGGAGCCACAAGAGAGGGAGAGAGAGAGAGAGTCTCGTAATCGTAATCGTAATCGTAATCGTAATCGTAGTAGTAGTAGCTTGCGACCACAAGTAATCGATCAGTCTTCTGCTTGCGACCACAAATCAACTTAGGGCCCACCGTGTTAGGGGGGGTCCAAGCCAATGCTACGGCCACGGCCATCCTGCTGGCGCACGCAGTTCACTATTCGTTAGGTGGATCTCCGACTGTGACTTCGACTGCGACTGGGACGTCCGTAGCTACCGAGCACAGCAGGGTTGGACAAAAGTCATGATAAGCCTCAATTAAGCTGTGCGGGCGGTGTCGGCTGCCGGCTGCCAACGTTTCTTTTTTCTTTTTTCTTTTTCTTTTTTTTTTTTTTTTTTTTTTTTACTTTTTCCATCTTAACCCTAGCTAGAGAGGGATTAATAGATTGAGCTGCAACCGCATCCATCCATCCATCCATCCATCCTCCCTCTCTCTCTCTCTCTCTCTCTCTCTCTTCTAGTTCTAGTCCTTATAAAATATATTTTCCCTTCCCCCTCCGATCCCTCCCTCTCTCTCTCTCTTCTGTCTCTGCTTATATATTCTCTCTCTCTCTCTCTCTCTCTCTCTCTCTCTCTCTCTCTTCTGTCTCTGCTTATATATTCATTCTATCTTTTTATTCTTTCGTCGAGTACGTGTTGCGTGTGTTGGATTGGATTATTAAATTAGCCCAAATTAACAAGCTAATATATAAAAATAAAGAGGAAGATCGAGCTGGCAAACAGGTGGTGGGCCGGCGCGGCCATGGGAGGCGTCGACCCCGCCGCCTCCGCCGCCGCCGCCCCGTCCTCTCTCCGCCTCCACCACCTCCACCACCACCTGCTCCTCCTCCGCGACCCCTCCGACGTCAACAGCGCTGCTCCCACCACCCCCAACAGCAGCGCCAGCAACGCCAACGCCGCCACCACCAACAACAACGACGACGACGCCCCGCTCTCCCCCTCCGAACCCGACCCCGACCCCGACCCCGACCCCGACCCCGACCCCCCGGGCTCCGGCTCGTCCTCAGGGCGCCGCCCGCGCGGGCGACCCCCGGGCTCCAGGAACAAGCCCAAGCCTCCCATCGTCGTCGCCCGCGAGAGCCCCAGCGCGCTGCGCTCCCACGTGCTCGAGATCGCCAGCGGCGCCGACATCGCCGGCGCCGTCGCCGCCTTCGCACGCCGGCGCGGCCGCGGCGTCTCCGTCCTCAGCGCCAGCGGCGCCGTCGCCAACGTCACCCTCCGCCAGCCCGCCGCCCCCCCGGGCGCCGTCGTCGCGCTCCACGGCCGCTTCGACATCCTCTCCCTCTCCGGCGCCTTCCTCCCGGCCCCAACGCCGCCGCCCCCCGCTGGCCTCACCGTCTACCTCGCCGGCGGCCAGGGCCAGGTCGTCGGCGGGAGCGTCGTCGGCGAGCTCCTCGCCTCGGGGCCCGTGATGGTCGTCGCCGCCACCTTCGCCAACGCCACCTACGAGCGCCTCCCCCTCCCCGACGACGACCCCGATCCAGCAGCAGACGCCGCGGCGGCGCCTACTCCTTCCGAAGGAATGCAACTGCAGGAGATCCCGGGGAACAACGGCGGCGGGGATTTGGCGGCGCAGCCGGTTTCGATGGCGCTGTATAATCTGCCGCCGAATCCGCATATATCGAACGGCCGGTCGTCGTCGCCGCCGCCTTATTAATTAAGTAGTAGTGTTTGTTCCTCTTCTTCCTCTTTCTTCGTATACATTTGAGTGTCTTACTGTGTTAATAATCATTGGCTCACTTGTATTGCGCATGCATGCTTTTCAAATTTAGGAGCGGAGTGATCGATGCAGAGTAGAATTATATGTTCATGTTCGTGTTCATGCTCGTGCTCTGTAGTTGCCTTATAAATATGTCACCGCAGGGTTCTTAGTTGTACAAACAAATTAAGCAATGTATCACTAGTTGTAGAACTTAAAATTGTTCAAAAGCTATTCTGCCGTTCTGATCTTTCCCCTAGCTTGTCCATATATGCCGAGTTTAATTTTTATTTCAATCCATTCACGCGCGCATGTAGCTTCTGCTATTGATTATATTTTCTATGCATGCATTTCTCTCTCGAGCAAATGCTAGATTTACGTTCCAAAAGCAATTAATTGTACTACTTTTAACTCTATTAATATTCAAGAGAAAACCTTTTTCAACCAGTGTTTTCACTTTTTTAAAAAAAATACTGAAATTCAAAAAGAGGTGGATTAAACTCTAGTCGGCCTTTGGACGAGTGGTTGTAATCTAATCTCTCCTTTTCTTTTTCTTCTTCTTCCTTTTTTTTTTTTTTTTTTTTTTTTTTTTTTTTTTTTTGTATTTGTCTTGTCTATTTTGGAGTGTTTGGGAGCTTTAATCCGCATATCTGATAGAGATGTTAAATTTAAAAATATGAAGAAACTGTTAAATGCTATTTCAAGCACTTAGAATAATCAGTTACTTCACAAAGAGCATTGATTATTCTCCTCTTATTACTGATCATGCAAGTATATCCAAGTTGGCACTTGATTCTTTGATGACTATAATTTAAATTTGGAGTGACACGGGGGTTGATTTGGTATAGCATATGTATGGGTTATAGGGGTAGGGTGTGATTGGTTTATATATAGGGGTTAATTGTCATCGATCTGGGCCATTTTTTAGTGAATGATCGATCGATCGGAATCAGTTGTTTTGTCCCGATTTGATGGCTAGGGAAGCTTTTGTTTTTTTTATTTTTTGTTTTTTGCTTTTTTTGTTTGATGCATTTACTTGATTTCTGGATACATATGTAAACGTAACTGGAAAAGAATTTTATAGTTTACAGCTAGTGTTGGTTGTGCTTGTGGTTTCTTGTGGAAAAAAGTCGCAGGTGCTAGGGTAACAAGTAAGGAGACACAATGACTTAGTAGAGGTGTTAATTGAAGTGTTAGGTGCAATGAATTGTTCTCCAAGTTGATCCCATCTCCACACCTTAATTAATTTGGTTGAGGGTTTGGAGAGCATCCTTTCACATCAACAAAATAAGACGTTCACTCTTTGCATGGATCCTTTTTCGTGTGGAAAGTTTGGCCCATTAAGGAAAGTAAACTCTACGATCTATGGAGAATATATACAAGGGTGAGACAAGGAGCAGAAACCACACACACCTTTCCTTCATTTCACCCATCTAATCAGATCCTACTTGCCGATATTTTATTTTAGTGGTTACTATAATTAGCTGTAATTGCTCATCGATCGGCTTCATCTTCTGCTGAGCTTTTTTGAGTATGAACATGTACTTTCCTTGTTTGTAGCTTTTAAGAGGTCTCAATCAATAATGGGTAAGGGTTAACCAAATAAGAAAAGTACTCGTGAGCCAACAATAGTTTGACTATTGTTCATAGGAGACGTTGATGAAGAGTTACCATTAATTAATTAATTCGTCCGATTATGTTACACATTTCGGTGCCTAAATTTATCACAAGCACGGTGATATATCCACGTTGGTCATGCAGTTTGTTTGAAAAATCAGTGTACAAGCTTTTCACGGAGAACGCAGAGGAGCAGTTACGCGTAAGGTACGATTTATCTAAAGTAATGCATTATTTTATAATTATTCGGGTCAAGGAGCGAATATAGATATATTATAGACAAAGAGGGATTCCTCCGCAGCAAGAAAAAGTCAATAATACGAAGAGCCATCACGTGCAATTGATCAAATCTTTAATCCTTCTTTACGTACGTATGATCTTTAATCCTTCTTTACGTACGTATGCGTGTACGTGCGTACGCACGCATGTGCAGATGTAGGACAATCATCGATCATATGTCTGAACACGTGCCTAACTTGCTCACTTATTAGTTTACTATATTCAGAAATTCAAAAAGAAAACTTTGTGTGTACTATGGCCGGGATTTATTGCGCCCACCGTTCGTCGCGTGCGTTGAATTTACAAAGGAATCCATGGTGGCCATGGCCCGGATTAATCAATCATTTATCTCCCTCCCTAGTTCTGCTATAGCCTTGTTGGAGTTTCGCTAGAGTTTCTGCGACAGTACTAAGCGCCGCGCCGATTTATTTTATTAGAATTTTATTTAATAAATATAATTTATAACATTTGATCAAGCCTTAGTTATATTATTATTATTACAATCTTTTTCTTTCGGCTTCTAAAAGTCAGTCGCACAACACAACGTGAGCTCTAAATCTCATTTATTGCCGATTGAACTGTACGTTGCTTCTAATATAAAAAATTGTTCAAAAAGTTTGGCCAAACATAGATCTACGTCGCATGAGTTAAATTACGTATATACGGAGTAATGAGAGGCAATTGTCGGAGTCCAAGTATAAATGTAAATAGAGAAACAAAGGAAACAAGGGTTTGTTTAGGCTAGCTGGGTGCCATACCCATACCCATACGGCCATACCCATACCCATACCCGTGCGGGAGGGGGTTAGTCCTAATTAAGATAGTTAATGGCGTTCACTTCCCCACGCGTGTGGGGATAAACCGCACGTGTGTGCGCCCCACCTCCGTGCAACCAATCTTATCTTCTTTAGCAAATGGGACAGCAATGAATGGAGTACTTGTCAAGGGGTGTCCTTGTTTTAACTTTGAATTCGTTCGCTTGCGTATTTGGTTTCTTTGGGAGAACGCCTCTCGCCCACTTGCCTAGACTAGAGGCTACAGGATTTTTGACTTTGGAAATTAAGAAGAGGGAGCTCTGTAGATTAATTATTATTATTTAAAAAAAAAAAAAAAAAATCCTGGACCAGTTCCTGTGGACTAGGAAAAATAGAAAGTTATTTCTTGCACCGGACGGACCACCCTGGTAGCTCCATGCACATGGAGAATGGAGATGGATTAAGAGATTCAATATCAGTACGGTTGAATTGGTTGGGAGGTTGCATTCATGCTCAGTTTAGACCACAATTACAACAGCAATTTGACAAATGCTCAAGGGCCTCGTTACAACTAATCCGCAGATTAAGCAGCTTCTGTCAATTTCAGGGGGAACGGGGGCGGAAGGGACGGCGGAAAGCAACAGACTAGTCAACCATGAAGAGAGATGAGAATCAACATCAGAATCGCCAGTTTTCCAAGGCCTGACCAATTCTCTGATAGGCATAGGATCAGAACAGTTTGTTGTATGCACAACTTACCTGCGGACTACCTGAACCCAAGAATGAAAAACAGGAAGGTATTAATCATGTTTCACTCCGAAGAAAACCAACAAAGCAGGCAAGCTAATTGACCAATTAATTGCTCGGAGGACAACTTCCATAACCTGAATCATTCAAACAAAATAGCAACTTAACGCTATCTCACGATCTGAGAAGCTTAAAGCAAAACAATATGCGCAGCATTCCACCTGTTTTTTAAGTTTTAATGATGGAAATCTGCACACTGCCAGCTTTACCAGGACTTCCACCTATCTGCCAGAACAAGCTTTCTTTAGTTTCTTTTTTCAGCAATTGTCGGAGGCCTAAAAGGTTAATGTTTTCCTTTGTCACTTCATGTACTGGAAATGGTGAGTAGTTACAGATAACCAGCATGAAACCAGTACGAATTATCAAATATACTAAAATAGCACAATAAGATCACTCGTTGAAAGTTGTAAACATTAAGATCAAACTAAACGAGTAGGCATAACTTCAAAAGTTACACAGTGAAGTAAATGTTACCGCATGCCTACCAGCTAAATCTGAACTAAATTGCATCAAAAGAACAGCTCAAGAAATCCTCATTAAGCCATATTAACTGCCAAATTAAACACAGATTACATCAAAAAACCATGCCATGTAATAGGTTTACTTTCTGTCTAGAAAACAGACATGAATAAACTTCAGAAAAAAGGGGCCAAAAATGATTAAAAATTCAGCGATTTGTAGCCTTCTTTGCTCTAAGAGACTCGAGGGCCCTAGCTCGAAGCTCAAACTCGAGCTTTTTCTGCTCAGATTCCGTCTCTCGTGCATCGCTTAATTCATGAGCAGCATCTTGGTCCTCATCAAGATCAGATGGTGGGGTAACAGTATCCACGGGCTTTGCTTTTTGCTTGCTCTCACGGCGCTCTAACTTTCTGCGATGCCGCTCTTCACGCCTTTGACGCTTTTCCTCCTTTCTCAACCTTTTCTCATCCTTCCTTCTCCTCTTCGTCTCCTTATCTGTCTCAGAATCAGACTCCGAGCTATCATTCAAATGTCTTTTGTGCTTGTAGGACTTCTTGTGCCATCGCTTTTTACCCCTTTCAGCTTCTTCGGAATCTGAACCTACAGTTATTTCATTGCTTTCATCCAACTTTTTCTTGGATTTTCTAGTTTCTGTTTCATGGTCTGATTCAACACGTTCATATACATCGTCATGATAAAATTTTCGCCCCTTTATTCTTCCCACACCAAATTCTGTTTCATGTGACGATTGTGATGGTTGATGTTCAAGTTTCTTCTGCCGATCCCTGTCACTGCAATGCAAAATTTTGTCAAAAGTATTGAATAATGGTGCATACAAAATGTGCTTAAAATAACAAACTCTACACTGCCAAGGGAGCAGTGGAGGGAGGGGCAGGCAGCCTGACCATAAGAATTGCAACCGTCTAATTGATAGATACACCTTTTAGAGGTATGGCATATTGAATGTGATGAAATGGATGCCACAATAAGCACGTACGATTTTTTTTTTGCTTCAGATGGCATTAAGGTCATGAACCAAAAATGCCACACACCCAACTTTCTGAATATTTTCAGATGGCCATGAGGTCAGCATGCTTTTCAAAAGGGATTGCAGACCAACATGCATGATGTAAAATCATGAAATTGTGGGAGATAAGGAAGCCTATAAATTTCAGCTATCTTACCACCAGAAAAAGAACAAATGTAGTAAAAATCCAACCAGCCAACCCCCATCTGAGAAAGAAAAGATCCCTTGGTCATTTTTTTCAGCATCCAGTCATGAGCCATCATCATAAACAAAGATTTCACAACTAGTCTCAACTTAAAAATGTGACAGGTTGGTTCTTTCTAGCCAGCAGATAAGAAGAGCTCCTGAATATGTATTCATATTTTTTCTAATGAAAGCATAAATAAGTCTATCTCCTTCCATTCAAAGAGTAAGAGAAAAGACGGAAAGAAATGCCTAAATATCAGTATGTGAAGGCATATGAATATAATAGCTGAAGGGGAAGGAAAGCAGCAAGATAAATACACAAAGATAAGAGAGTAGATAAGCATAAAAAGAATGAAGAATAGCAAGATAATTCTTACGTTTTCTGTTCGTCGATCTTCTTTATTGATTTCAAATCAGCATGACGAGTTTGGTTAGCTGAAGCATAATCATCAGCTGATTGATTGGGAGAGTATTCTTTTCGATCCAAGTCATTTGTAGATACCTTCTGATGCACATCTGTTAATAAATCTTTGTTCTTCCTGCTTGAGGTATCAACGTGATGCACATTTTTCCTGAATTTAGGGGGTACGTGCGAGCTATGATTAGTCATGCACCTAAGTGAAAATCAAAGAGAAAAAGAGCAGAATATCACCTAGCGCGACTTGCTTTGTCTTCTTCTCTACTTGTGTCCGGGCTGTCATGACAAGGCAATT
The DNA here is from genome assembly GCF_001540865.1 of Ananas comosus. Classification (NCBI taxonomy): domain Eukaryota; kingdom Viridiplantae; phylum Streptophyta; class Magnoliopsida; order Poales; family Bromeliaceae; genus Ananas; species Ananas comosus. Next base: position 10,656,829 of record NC_033638.1, on the reverse strand, counting down.
GTTTCCTAGTGTTTTTATCATGACTCTCAGTATAAAAAACCAACAAGCACAATTAACCAATATCAGGAAATTAGACAAGTTTGTGTAGCCTACTGCCTACCTGTTATCACTTGGAACTTTTCCTGAAAGGCTGGGAGACTCTGAATGATTTGGAGAATTCTGTAGATGCAAACTCTGCTCTCTGTTATGGATCTCATTATGATCAGTTAAATCACGCTGGGGAGATCTTAAAGTTATGGGCAACCTGCGTGATGTGGAGTCTAAAGCTTTCTGCTTTGTATCAAGATGCTCTGCCATCTCTCTATCGTCACTATGCTGAGAAGGTGATCTTCTTTCTCGATACCTTAAAGATTGTATGAGTAGTGTATGTAATACAAATTCCAGTTTCCCATTGGAAGAAGCTGCAAAAACTTAGGAAACAATACAATAAGGGATTGCCTGAAGGTTTACCTTCTAGGGGTGTGTTCATCACGACTAATGCGTACACCATTTGTGCGCCTTTCAATCTCCCTACTTGAAGCCCTCCGATAAGGATATGGACTACGGCTCCTGTAGGGGCTGCTACTCCTGCACATGCATTAAACATCAAATAAAAATATTCCAGCTAATTTCAAACATACCCCTACATGCATCACATTTTTTCCATATACCGTTTAGAAGTTTGCACTACCACATATACCCCTCTAAAGATTTGTAAATACTCAAAAATGCCCTTTTTGGAGGGCATTTAAGAAAACCACCGTTGTATTTTCAGGGGCACCCACTATTTTTAAGGTATTTTTAAGTATTTTTACATATATACAGGCATCAATGATATATCCAACATTCAGAGGCAATCTATCACATGTATTTGTCGAGTACATACATAATTTTGCAATAAGATTATTTTTCCTGAATGACACAGTAAGAGAAACATCAACTAATAAAACAAACCAGTAAGTAATTCTAAAGTTTGCATTATCATCACCTCCTTTGTCGTGGAGAGAGATAGGGATTCGAACCACGAGTTCTAGGCGAAGACACAGGTGATCTCCTTCGAACTCTAGGTGACCTTGACGGGGGCAATGGCAACCGGCGTCGTACTGAGGATGGTGTCCTACGTCTAGGTGGAGTGAAAGGCCTACGTCGAACTGGAGACCTGTGAAAAGCAGGAGAAGGTGATCTTCTACGTGCAGGAGAAGGAGATCTGCGGCGCCGAAATGAAGGAGATCTCCGCCGTCCATAAGGAGATCTATCTCGGTATGGAGACGGAGATCTACGTCTTGATAGTGAAGGAGATCTCCTCCTTGGATGGGGCGATCTCCTCCTGACAGGCGAACGAGCTTTCCTTGGTGAACGCCTGCGAGATGGCGAGAGAGAACGTCGAGGAGATCTGTGCTGCCTTTCAAAAGGGATGGGCTGTCGCAAAGGCGATCGAGAGCGTCTCTTGGGAGAGACAGAAGGCCTTCGAGATTCTGGCGAAACAGATCTGTTCCTTAACTTACGATCTTCCCTGGAAAAATTAGTTAGCTAGTTTGAGTTGAAGTTGAACTACTATAAAGGATGATTGCAAAGTGAGTTAAAGTGTCACAAAGCAAGATCGCTAAAGTGTCACAAAATATCTTTCAAGAAGGAAGGCAACTACCAAGGATAGCTTTTGATACACCAACAAAGTAGTAAGTAGCTGCACAAGTGGTCAGAACCAATTTATTCTCCATTCTAGCAACGCTTCATGCCAGTTGGAAAGAGATTCTTTAATCTTGTTATCTTTCTACGAAAATATGTCCTGAATCTTACTTTCACTTGGAAAACATAGATCAAGAATTCATCTGCATTCTATTTGAAAAAAAGGGGGTCCTTTCTCATGATCATAAATGGAAGCTGACAATAATAAAGCGAATTGATCTTAGTTATTATTGGGAAAGGAAATCTTGAACGCAAAGAAACTACATCTATACGAGTAAAAAGAAATTACGTATGATAACTTCCTTGTTAGAAGAAGGTTAAAAGGAAGTCTCCATAGTATAGATCAATAATGAAATCCTATGTCACAAATGCATCTCATTTTGCAAATCTAGGATACCAACTGAACTGTTTCAATTTCAGTTACAAGAAAAGCAAAAGTTGAAGAAAAGAAAGGTACATTGAGTAGCTCCCAGATTTGGAAATTGATCTGCTGTGAGACCTACTTGGCAAAGGTGACTGCCTGCGGGGAAAAAACTATACATTAGTAGCTCTGTCAGGAATGTAATTAACAACCAGAAAATTTAAGAGATAATATAACACATTATAGAGAGGAAAAGCTGTACCTGTGAGAAGGAGAACGATCGTCTGAACCTCGAGATCTAGAGTGCCTAAGGAAAGCATAAATAAATTGGTCCATAGCAATTCAATGACACAATAATCCTTTTCATTGCTCACTTGCAAATTATTTAATTAGAACATGAAGCATAAGATAGATACCTAATCAATATGCAAATCTAGAACAGCAAAATGCTAAACCGTCTTTTACCTCACAAGGCCATTGGTAAAAATCATAGATTACAATCAGTAGTGGAAAATGCCTACGTGCCAAAAAGGATCTATTAGAAGATATAGCATATACATGAAAATTGACGAATTTTCAACCTAGAGTATTAATTAAAACATACCGAAAAGCTCTTTCCAAGTCAACAACAGATGATGTTTAACCAGAAGTATCTTTACACAGGATAAAGCTCCAGTTAGACATTGAAAATTATAAACAAAGCAAGAAAAAGAAGGACATATTATGAATTTACAAACAAATTCTACACTACAGGCAGTGGACAGTGTTAAAGAAAGTGCAAAATCCCAATGCAGCAAAACTGCCTACAAACAAAAGCTAAAAGATGGAACAATTGTAAGTGAAAAAAGTACTCCACATTAGAATGAAATGTTAATGCTGAAGATAAGGAAAATAGTAGATAATAGAATCATTGGAAAAAAGGAAGCATTAGCAACCCTAGTCGTGTGGAAACCAATCCTCCAATCGTCTTTTTCATATAATTTTTCATTGAATTTTTTAAATCATTAGTTATAGTGATTGGACTACAGCAAGTCATCATCATATTTCAAGCTCCCCCTCTGCCCCCGAAAAGAATATGGGATTGACAAATATGATGACTTAAAAGAGATTAACAGCTTTTTATAACCGCCTGTAGGCCAGACATCAACCTCTGACGAATCTGACCAAAGAAAAGTTAACTAATAAATGTATTTGCCATGAAAGTTGAGAAAAGGATAATTTACCTTCTTTTTATTAGTTTAGGCTCATCAATTTAGGATTACTTAGTATGCAATGTCGAGAGAGAGAGCTATAAGAATGCTTTTCATGAATTAACTTGCTCTGCCACCTTCTATGTCAATGATTAGTAGCATAACCATATAACAGGCGTCAATGAGTCAAAGAGGGCCAAACAAATTTGAAAGTCCCCAAAAAGGTGTCAATGAGTCAAAAGAGAGCCTAACAAATTGGATAGTCCGAAAATACACAAATGGAGACAACAATCTGTTAGTCTATACCTTAACATAAAAGCCAACTGACTATGTTTCAAGTTTTGAAAGGTGATCTGGGGTTGAAGAAAATAGTGAATATAAAAAATTTGAGGCATACATAAGAAAATTTATTACCAATACTAAAACACAGAACATAAGCTTCATGATAAAGTAGATATGGTGCAAAAGATAGCATGCACCAGAGTACTACTCAAGAAGAGACATTTACACTACATTATAAATAGGGGAGGAAAAAATGAATGCAAAGCAATCAGAGATACATCAGTGACATCACATAATCCACCTCCACACAAACTCATCATGCTCAAAATGTTCAACAAAGAGATATTTAACAAAATGAGACAATCACTGTATGATTAGTGTAAGCCAAGTAACTTTGCTTGTAGCCCTTGGTTTTCTTGGTAAGATCATCGTAACCTAACACCAGCAGGCTAAGTAAGAATATCTAACTCAAAATTGTACCATTAAGCTAGACTATACCAAATCCCAAGTGACTGTGGAATGAAAACGACATAAATAACAATTATATCCATATCAAACTATTAATACTTTATGATGCATAAGATAACACTGGAGCAGTGGTAGTGTCGTAAGGTTATAAGTACTGACTGGTTCTTTGCTCTTGAATGATGTCTCACATCCGAATCTCTCTCTTCCTTTGAATCAAAAGCAACATTAGCCAATTTTGGGTTGTGATCCTCCCCGTCCTACAGTAGTTTGAGGTAAAGAATGATATGAACCCAAATAATCGGAGAAGCTAGCTGAATGACATGAGAAAGAGAAGAAGTCACAAAATAATCCTTTAACGCACTAGAAATCTCTTGCTCAGAACATCCAACTTACCCGTGTCTGGTGTTTTTCTTGCTCCAACTCCCTTCCCTCTTTCTCTCTTCTCTTCTGAATTTCCAGCGCAATTTTATCATTCTCCGCCTACAAAAAAAACTTATGGATCTGACAGGATACAAAACAAGCACAACTAAGAGAACATAGTTTACATAACCCTAGATCTAGAGCACAAACCTTTCTCTTTAAAATCTCCTCTTCCTTTGCATCCAAAAACTGTTGCGGAACTCCACTAGCATTCTTCTGAGCACTGAGAAGAAGACCCCATAGCTCCTTCATGAACTTCACTGTATTCTTTTCCATAAACCCTGTCAGTTGGATCTGTATCTGTTTCCCATCTATTTCCTGCAAATTTAACCAGAGGAAAACCCGAGGTTAATGGGGTCCACTCAGTACTGAAAAATCAGCAAGATAGTAATTTACAATCTTGCCTTTCCATCCAGGAGTCCGTATATAAAGTTGATGAGAACTTCATCTTCAAATCCTAGGAGCTCGGTCACCCTTGTTGCAATCCACGGTCTGATCACATCCATTTTCACCTTCGTCATATCCACCTGTGTATTGACCCGTTAGACTCAAAATTCAAACGTCAACAAAGAAGACTATGTTGCTCTTAGATCACCTAACAGTGAAAATTCGTCACATAAACCCTAGGAATAGATCAATTCCCTGCAATCCATCAAAAACCCTAATGTCCTGCGCAAGTAGTAAAGTTGATACCAAATCTACATATGAAAATCTGGAATAGAGGTACAAACCAAGTGCTCGAGCTCCGGGGCAAATTTCTGCGTCTTCAGGAGCTTCGCCTGCTTGTTGGAGAAGCGAGTATCCTGATCCGCCGAAGTACCCTGGAATCAACAAAAGAAACCACTCAAAAACCCTAAAAGATCGCTTCAATAGCGAGGAATTAGAAGGCGGGCGAAGAGAGAGCACGAAGAAGAGGGGATTGAAGTAAGGAACAGTAGGGATTCAGCATCGCGCACCCGGAAGAAGCCTCCCGACATCTTCGTCTAGGGTTTGGAGAAGCGCCGGAGTAGACGAAGAAGAAGAACAAAATCACGAAGCCCCGAGCTGCGAGTCGCCTTGCGCTCGCTCTCTCGCTGCAAGGGTTTCCTGCGAATGGATGTCGCAGGTCCAACCCGATAGCCGGATGGGTGTTTTGTAGTACGTGGGTAAGAGAACTCACTGTTTTATGGGCTCACTTGGGCTTGCCATGGGTCAAATTCGGGCTGGGCGGATTGTAGAGTCGGGCTGTAGTTCGGCCCGTTTTGGGATATTGGGCTTATTTCGAGTTGGAAGCCTTGTAACGTTTAGCCCGATAATGATGCGCCTTTACATTTTCTATTTATTTCAACTTTCTATTTTTTTTTGTAATTATTACTTTGAGCTTGGGCCCATTTTGAGATTTCAAAAGGAGGGAACTTCAACTTGAACCCTTTTTTTTCGAAAAATGTTACTATATAGCAAATAAATTGTTAATAAATAACTTTTAATGTGGTGCTTATCATAATAAGCACTAGCACGGCTATTTCTCTCAAAAAAGCACTAGCACGGCTAAACGGATCGGGTTGGATCGGAGTCGTCTAACGACCCAGAGACCAGAGACCGGGCCAAGCAAACGCATGCAAGTGACAACTATTTGACTCGTTTATGGCGTACGCCGCCTCTCCAACCGACTTGCTTGTGGAGGCGACACGTGGCCCCACGACTAACCCCGCGGATGCAAACCTATTTATATTCTTCTCTTAATTTCGATCTCTCTCGTCCGCCCGCGGCGACAGTCCCCCCAACCNTCCCCCTCCCCCTCCACACCCCCCCTCCTCCACTGTTCTCAGAGTTCGAAACCCTAACACCTCCTCAGGATCCTCACATCGCACTCGGCTATCGGCTTCGATTGAGATCGTGCCCTATTCTTCTTCACCTCCCTGTTCCTTCATCGGCTTCTTTGATCGCCAAATCCCTCTTAGCGCGATCGATTTTGCGACATGACGAGCAACGTCTCCAGTGTCTACCTCCATGTCATAGACGATGTTATCAGCAAGGTCCGCGATGAGTTCATCAACTGCGGCGCGGGTGAAGCCGTGCTCAACGAGCTCCAAGCGGTAATTTCGTTCCCCATTGTTGGCGTTTGATTAGAAAATTTTCAGTTAAAGTTTGATATTTTGGTACAATTGATCTGATTGGATCGATCGAAGGGTGGTTTTGCTGATTTGTATATGTTATTATCTGGTTTGATTTTGATTTTTTTAATTTATATACGTTCGGTTGCTGGAAAACCTAGTTGTGGGAGATGAAGATGATACACTGTGGAGCCATCAGTAGTACGGCGGAGAGGTCAAACATCGCAAAGGCCTCTGGCCCAATCACTCCGGTCCATGATCTGAACGTGCCGTACGAAGGGCCGACCGAGGAGTACGAGACCCCTACCGCAGAGATGCTCTTCCCACCAGTGAGCACTCCTTTTTGATTGAGATCTGAATCTTTTATTTAGGGTTGGGTTTGATTGATTTTTTTAATCAATTTATGCATTTTGGACCCAGACCCCGTTGCAAACTCCCATTCCAACTCCATTACCAGGAACAGTTGATTATAACATCCCCACCGGCCCCTCGGATTATGCACCTTCTCCTATCACTGAAATCAGAAACAGTGTTGATCTTAAAGCTGGAAGGCCCAGTCCGTATATGGTATGGCAATTTATTGATGACTGAGCTGAGTAGCATATTCTATTGTGTCCGCTTTTAGGTTATTTAACATTAGTAATTTGTAAATCTGAGGGAATATGCTTGTCCTTTTCTGTGCAGCAACCGCCTTCTTCTTGGATGGGTCAAAAACCTTTGGGGGTTGATGTCAATGTGGGTAAGTAAAGAGGACCTCATTATGGTAAGAAACTTAATGATAATCTATGACTAGTTGCGGGCCTTATGCGTGCCACCAAGAGTTTAAATATTTATAATTCTGCCACATGGTGGTGAATTGCCATTTGGCCTCTAGCACCTTACTGCATATACCCATCTATCCTGCCCACTCTGAAAACCAAAACAAGTGAATTTTAAGAGTAATAATATTTGCTGCTTATCTTTCAGCTTATGAGGAAGGACGTGAGGACGCAGACAGAAGAGGACCTCCCCATCAATCTGCGACTCAGGTATTTCTGTTCCTTGAACTTTCCGACTGAGTTTCATGTTTCTTAATATTGCATTAAAACACCTGCATTCTGGAAAATGACAGTCTAAGTCTTGGACACAATTACTTGTTTCGTTTAGATTCTCTGAGAATCAAGTAGCTATTAAATGCATGTGATGTTGAAAAATTTGATGTGTTGGTGGGAAACTGTTCTCAGATGTTTGCTTTCAAATATCTCTGATATATTGCCACGACATTTTTGGACTTTCTATAGTAGGATATTGAGTGGTCTAAGCCTAAGAAAGTTTTACATGTTTTCATCTGGCTGTTTAGGACTTCTTCACCACGTCCTCTGGAAAACGCAAAAGAGATGACTATTCTTCTCATCTGGCTTCTGATGGTTACATGCCACAACAAGATGGAAGTGGAGATGTGATGATAGAATTCCCAATGCCGAAGGTATTATACTTCCAGCTTAGTGGACCATCACTATTTTCTGTTTCCCTGTTTCAAAAGTTACTTTTCTTCTGTATTTGCCACCCTTTCTTTTTGGTTACTTTGTTGATTTTGCAATGGTTTCTAGTACAAGGATCTGATTTTAGTTGCAATTTGCGATTTGGTTATCATATTATTCACTTAGCGCTCCCTAACTAGTCATTTTTTATATCATGCCATGTATTCATTCAAACTAAACGGACCAACTTCAATCTTTAAGTTTGGTTCCGAAAGTTAGCTCCAATTCCTAGACATTGGCTTGGTTTCTTGACCTATTAAAAATACATTCTAGGACTGTCAAAATTTATTATGCCATCATGGTCAAATTATATGAAAATTGGGTGGATCTAAAAAGTGTTGTAACTTGATGCTTTTGGGTGCACCCATCACATCCCGTAGCTGTGACCAGAATTGTTTTCTTGGTCTACAATCACTTGTATGATAGGATCAAGTAAATGGATTATGGAAGAAAAGTTCTCTACTTGTTTGTTGCATATGTTTATTAACATCAACATATTCTAGCCTTAAAGAGCAATTTGCGGCTTGGATATGTTTTTCATTAAAGAAATGAAATATGAGGAACCTAAATACTTTCTGGCAACAACTTCTTACATCAACCATTTAAAAGAGATGTAATCCAGGTGTTAAGAGATATAGACAGCACGTCACTTTTTCAAGTTGAAATTAATTCCATAATGATTGCAGGGTAATAGCTTTGTTTATAAATACTTTACTTTCCTTTTTTCCTAATGCTTCTTTTTAAAATTTTGTATGTTTACGTAAACAAAGTTTTCGACACTATGATATTCTACTTGTAATATTACAACTGTGCATCCCTACTGTGCTGGACATAAAAAAGAAAATACTATGTATGTAGTTAGCGCATATTAAGGCTAAAATATCCCGTTGCAATTTACTGAAATCATTTTGTTCAACAAGTCATTGATTTGAACACATCCTATTAAGAAAGCTTAGCCCATGGCTGGGCCTTACTTGTCTAGACCAGCCCACATAGCCTGGCTTGTCTGAGCTGTATAAGCTGAAGTACTTGTATTTCGTATAGTGGGTTCGAAAGGTAATTCAGGATTTGCCAATTTGGAATTGAAATAAGGCACCCAAGAAAGAAATGGGGGAAACAATGTCAGCTTTGAATTGAAATAACACACCCAAGAAAGAACCGGGGGAAACAATATGCAATTAATACGATTCTTAATGTGGACATATTGCAACTCTACCATATTCTCGTGCTTTGAGCTCATAAGCAAGATATCAAGACTCGTGTAATCTCTACAGGGCCAATTGATTAGCTAAATGGTACTAGTTGTCTCAATATTCTTTTTGAGAGGGAGGAGAACATTACATAAGGTAGTGAGTCGTCTAAACTGATATATCTGATCATAAACAAAGGCAAGGGACATGTCTGCACACATTTTATTTAGTAGTGCACTTCTCTGCCTGCTCTCCTTGATTTCTCAAATGATTTTGAATTGATAGTTCTTTAGATTTTATATGTTTAAAAAGCTATTTTGAACAGATTTCCTGTGGTTATTATTCTTTTTTTTTTTTGCTGAATTTCTGTGGAAATGCCATTCTTTGAGTTTAATTTTTTGTGTCTTGACTCTTGAGCTAATGGTTGACTTGAGCTGTCTTTATTATCAGTTGAGCGGTGGATTTCTACAATGATTGCATCAATGATTCCAAAGTCCAATTTCTTGATAAAACCATATAATGCGAAAACTTTTGACTGCAATACATGAATGATCTGTCTCATAAACCAAATGATTATCTGAAAGAAGAACAGTTCCTCCTGAAGTAGACACAGGTTACGTGGAATGCCAACCAATTTTTTTTTTTTTTTAAAAACAATCCTTAAGAGGACACTTAAGCATAGCCCATATAATAATTTCTCAAAAGCTATTAGATCGAACGTAATAGCTTTTCCATGTATGATCATTTAAATTGGCAACTGTACTACTCTTCTTATGCAATCCAAACTCCCTCTGTGTCCATGCAATTCCCTTTTCACTATTATTCTCTCCTCCTTGATTCGACTTGAATCAAGTAACTCCTAACTGCACCTTATGTTCTCTGGCTTATCGATATGAGCATACAAAATGCATGAGGAAATCAAATAAGAAATTTTAAATTAGTATAACAACATTGAGTCCCAGGCTAACAAAACATTGTAGTCGAGTAAGATTGTAGTACTTTTCTAGTGAGGATGGTCACTGATGCCAATATCATTTTTGGGTATGTGCCCAAGAGAGCCCATGAGTTAACTGGGGATTTGGCTCAATAGAAGTTGGTCCAGATATCTTAGAGAGAAAGTCCTATTATTGCATGACTCTACTATAATCGCAGAACTTACAGATTATGTGACTCAACTGGACAATCAGAATGGTTTCTCAATAAAAATAATAAAAAAGAATAATTTTAAAAAAAAAAACTGGACAAATCAGAATGATCCAGTACGTGCAGCACCCTTCTAAACATCTATAATGAATTAGCATGTGCTGCACCCTTCTGAACATTTATACTGAGTAAATGCTAACGTGGTATTTATTTTGATTTATTGCTTGGATTTAGTTGATAATGGGATCTTTCTTACATTATATGTCCTCATTCATGAGGTGCATATATTTTGATTGTATTTAGAGATTTGATTGGTAATTAAGTTTCTCTACTATCCAATATGCTTGTTTATCTGTTATTGCATGGAAGTTGGGAACTCTTATATTTCTTCCTCTTTCATGGATCAGGTAGATCAAATTCAAGATTTATCTAGGCATGACTTCCAATCTGCCATTTATAAAAAGCAAACCAATAAAGAAGTGAGAACAACTGCTGTGCTACCTCAGCAGGATGGGATCCATGATGAATATGATGATGTATTGACATAACTTCTAACAACTTCAATTCTATTATGCACTTGTTTTTTCCCTCCTACTTATTCTTTTTTTGTTCTCTTTAAGTTGCTTCATTTCCAAGGAGTCCCGACTGAAGATTACAATACTCCTGGAGACCATGGTAAATTTTGTACTGGAGATGCATTAGTCTTTTCCTATGCCAACGTTTACTAAATAGTTTTAATTTAATTAGTGGAACATCAAGCTCCCACACCATCTGTTGGCACACCGAAACTAAGTAGAAATGGAGGTGAGGATGATGAACCTCCTCTCAATGAAGATGATGATGACGACGATGATTTGGAGGACTTTGAACAAGGAGAAGAAGAACCTACAATGCAGCATTTGGTTTTAGCACAATTTGACAAGGTAAGTGATGTTTCTTTTTCAGGAGGATGACATTTAAACTTGATGGGTTGCTTGCCTTCCTTATTCTTCTTGCTGTTCTGTCGGAGTAGGTGACAAGAACGAAAAACAGATGGAAGTGTGCTTTGAAGGACGGAATAATGCGGCTAAATAACAGGGATATCCTGTTTAATAAGGTGAGTAGCATGTCCATATATGTTGAAATTTTGATCTGTTCAGTTTGTGTGACATTATTCATACTTCAAGGGAAACATTTAGTCTCCTTTTTCGCTTTATTATTCTCTTTGCTAAGATCTGGCAATGGAATACCATCTTAACATCTGTGTGACTTTTGTAAAATAAGTTTGTCAGAGATTGTGGTGTAGTTTTATTGTGGATAAGTGGAGGTAGGCACTAATAAGTCGAGCTGGTAACAACTAAAGAAGAAAACTAGTGTCATGTCTGAGGATCACCGAAGCTATTAGGTCAACTCCTTAAAACTTTTAACTACGGACTGTCAATTAGGTGAAATGTGGATGATATATGTATCATCTAGGAATTTGTAAAGGATTTTCTGAGTCTCCTCCTTGGGGAATTAAATTATGCCTAGTTTAGACCCACTTGAGGATTAGCACAATTGAGATCATCACCCGAACTTTGAAAACAGCAAAACAAACATTAGTTTGAATTTTCATACGCAAGAAATTGGATGAAACCCATAAATACAAGCTGAAACATATCTGAACTTCCTAAAACCGATCAAAACTGGGCCAAAACTTTGATGGAAGTGTTCAAAACTTGGCATGTCGCCGATGCCCGGGGTTCATTTGTGGTGTGCATGTTCCACGTACTGTCTAGTAGTGTTGCAATATTGAACTATTGATGTCTTTTCCTCTCACTATCCTTCATATGTGTGTATAAGTTAGTTGTACTTGTGATTAATGTGGAAATTAACCTTCCTCGCAGGCAAATGGGGAGTTTGACTTTTAATTTGCTTCTGTTGAGCTTTTAGAAGCTGGCCTGTTAGTTGGAGTTGAGATGTGTTACTACAATTCTGGTGAGCATGGCTCCGATCCAATGAAGGTGTTTCTTTGGGGTAAAAAAAAAAAAGGTGCTTCACCGAATGGACTTTCAGGGCTGGTTATTTGTCTTACTGTAAAGATACTAAACTTGTTGAACTTTTAAATTCTTTTGTGTCTCATAATCTGAGAGAGAGAGAGAGAGAGAGAGAGAGAGAGAGAGAGTACTGTTATTAATTAGCAAATTCCCTCCAGAGATCTAAGACGTTTTTCATAAAGCTGTTAGGGTGCTTTTCCCGTCCTTGGGTTGGACGGTTACGACATCTAGAAACAAGTTTTAATTTTGCTATCTCCTTTCAATTCAGTGGATTTTATTAATATAGTGATTCTTTTCATTACAAAATTTGATCATGCTGTTTGCTTTAAAGGACGTGATTACCTTTTCTCTTAATGTGATTTATGTGACTTCATTGTTATAAAAGCAGCTGGCTATTCAAAAGGTGCATGCAGCCAAGGTTTAAATTATTTTATGATACGAACGATAAAACGTATATGCACCAGAATTTTGCTTATAGACATAACTTTTCACAGAAAATTTTTAAAAAGGTTACAAGGTTTCATGCCTTGGCTACTCACCCCAGGAGCCAACATTTTTTAAAGTACTTAAAAGAAGACAGGAAAACCCCCCCAAAAAAAAAAACCACATATTGATAATAGATCTAAGAATAGATCTAAGAATTAGAATAGAAAAGAAAAAAAAAAAAAAAAATTGTTACATTCCCCGTCAAGGACGACGACGGTTCATTGCGCGTTGTTCACGATCGCGCACTGCGAGTGAAAGAACTTCACGAGCGACCCCGGCTCCACCGCCACCACCATCGGCAACGCCGGGTGGCGCCACCCCTCCCCCTGCGGCCCGGCAGCAGGCGGCGGCGGCGGCGGTCCCGCAACCGGAGGCCTCACCTTCTCCTCCTCCTCCTTCGACTCTCGGCCGAGGTCTACGTCCTCCCACAATGGCGCCGGGGAGAGTATGAGCGGCGACAGCAGCGGAATCGGCGTCCGAGCCGACGATGATACGCCGCCTCTCTCCCCCCATCCGCCCACGGCGGCGGCGTCCTCCAGCTGGAGCGAGGACGGCGCGCTCTTCTGGAGCCGGCTCGGCGGCTTCTTACTAGCCGAAGCCGCGGCTGCTTTGGTCCGCTCGTCGGCGGGGGCGGCCGCCGCTTCGATGAGCTCCATCCGATGGCGTCGCGTTCTCGGGTTCTCGACGCGGGTGGGGGAATGGGGTACGTGTATGTAAGATCTACTCAATTCTTCTTTTTAATTCTGGGGTTGTTCGTTCATTCATGGAGAATAAAAAATAAAAAATAAAAAAAAAAGGAGATATCGATCTCTCTCCCTCTCCCGGGATGTACGGACACGGCGCGGGAAACGAACGGTAGGGCCGTGCCAGGGAGGAAAATAATCCTCTCCCGCACCTGGGGCACCACGTCATCCGCGCACCACCCAATCAGTTTGGAGAACTTACTCCGACTCGACTTCAGCGGTTGGACCGGGTATCACGACGGACGACGTGGTGCACCCGACACAGGGAATCGTTTCCCGGGGGACAGTGGGGTTGGGGTTTGGTTTGTTTGGTTCAGAGCGTAACCGTTTCAACGGGCGCGTCGAACGGCCCGGGTCATGCGGCGGTTGGATTAAATCGTAGGACGCTGGTTGGTTACTGCTACTCACGGTTGGACACGTGGCGTACTAACCACCGTCGTTTGCGGCCACCCAGCTCGGCACGGCAACGCATGCGCAAAAGCAAACGGATCCGGATGCGATACAGTAGAAGAGGTTGGCATTTTTGGATTCGCATATACCTGCAGTTCAATTTATCTCTTTCTTTTATCACTGAAAATAAATTTGAAGATCTGTTGATTAATAATGATTAGTTAAAGTGTATGTAAATTGTAAATTTTTTCTTCGTCAAATATGATAAACCATCTTATATAGAGGTGGGTGATTCTAACACGCCCGAGTTATTGAGAGATTTAATGGTGGCTAAAATTCCAAAGCCTAAGTCCTAATTACGGGCGAAATCTCCACGCCGCGCCAACTAACTAATTCTAATATTCAAACAGAGCCCAACGGCGTGTTTTGCGTGCCCGAGAGCTTTTTTTTTATTAGAACCACTGCTTATTAAACAGAGTGGTGATTCTTCTTTGGATTGGTTTTTTCTGATGCAGCCACATGCTGTGATCAGTTCACTGTACAAACTCCAGCAGCTTCTTCAGATTTGTGATATAGAGTTTTTGCACAAGAATTTCCACTCACATTATTTCTATTTCTGTGATGCAGGAATCATATCCTGTCCTTTTCCTTCCACATGGGGTCTGCCTGAGAAGTTGAATTGATATCACTTCTCTCACCAACCTGCAGTCTCTATTGTGGTCGAAACGCCAACCATTCCAACTCAAGCCACAAAAATCTTTGTTGGTATTCTCCTGTAGAACTGCATTCTCCTCCCCACGACCCCTTCAGTAGTCTAAAAGCAGTTCAGGTTAATCCTGAAAATTCAGATGAAATTGTAAATTAGTTAACAAAGATATGTAGATTAAATGATTGAAACAAATGAAAGTACGAAATATTTCTTGCGGTGTTCCGAATGTTGGTAATGAACCTGAGCGATGCGTGCATGAGCTCACCAACGCTAAATAACTGCAAACTCTCGTCCACCAACAATGGACTTTGTTTAACAATTACAGTAGTTGTTTTTCGTAAAAACTCCTGAGGAAGTGCCGCATATTATCTGCTTTTCAGCTACAATACCACAAAACAAAGATAGATATTAAGATTAGGTTCCTTCGGTTTGGGCTTTTAGGTTTCTGGAAGTTGTAGCAGAATGCAAGAAGAAAACGAAAACAATAATGTGTTGCTAAAACCTTTATCAAATATGTGTTGCTGAAATTAACGAGATGAAAGATGGTAGACAAGTTATTGACTTTTCTGGCCGCTTGGGTCCACGGCCTGCCGTTTGAGAGAAGCTTCTACTATTCTATACCTGCATCGATAATAAACATTTTATTCTTTCTCAAAAAAAGAAAGATAATAAACATTTTAAATTTTCGGCGCCACAAAAAGTAATGTCCAATATCCAGTGTAGCTCCATTTTTGCTAACGCATATTCAAGCAAAATAGAGTTTAGGCATGAAAAAAAAAGGAGATCTGATTGCAAAATAAGATCCGAAAATAAGTGAATGAACAGATTCGTCGATCAGAAAAGGAACAAAGGCACCAAAGTTCACGAAACGGAATTTTGTTTACTGACTTCTCTATCGTAGAAAACCAGCCCATTTTCTTCACATGCTTTCTTTGCCCCAGTAATATCGAGCCCCAAAAACAAATTAGTGGTTAAGAACAACCGCGGACTTTAAACCATCCCACTTCTTAAATTAACTCCCGCTTGTAGACGTTCCTAGAACACACTATTTTGGATCTAGTGTCTCAACAATCCATCAAGCCGCAAGCAATCTCTCTCAGCACAATCTCAAGTTTGTGGCTGCTATGGAATACGTAAGCCCGTCCACAATCTGTTCACCGATACCACACTCTAGAACTCCCAACTTTTCTACCTAGTTTCTCACTTTGTATATAAAACCCACCCACTCCCCACAACTCACCCAATTCAGATGCATTAGTGAAACTGTTCGCAATCTTGTGTTTTTATTGGCCAGAGCTCTCCGTCCGCGTCTCAACCCTTCTGTGTCTAGATGGCCACTTCTTTAATGACTGTTGGAGCTGTCAACAGAGTGCCAGTACTTTCTTACTGTTAACTACACACCATTTGGCTTAATCACCACCTTTTATTTCGCTGTCGTTTGATTTTTTTTTTCATGCATGGTTTTGTCTTTCTTGTTGAATTCCTTTTCTTCTATTTGTTTCTTTTCATTCTTGTTTGCTACCTCGACTTACTGAATAGACTTACTGAATAGAGGACAGCAGGTGACTTTTATAATGAGATTACTATTATTGCATGGAACTTAGCTCACTTACTGGTTACATCGGCACAGTTATGCCTACGCGGCACCATCTCGGCGGACCAGCCGCTCACCACCGCATTCTTCGGAAGCAGTCTGAAGAAAGTAAAGTCCAGCATTGGCCATGGGAAGGTTTCCAAGAGGGCTTTGAAGGTGGTGGCCGCCGATCTCGACGAATCGAAACAGACCGAGAAGGACAGGTGGCGAGGATTGGCATACGATACGTCGGACGATCAACAAGACATCACTAGAGGGAAGGGATCGGTTGATTCTCTCTTCCAAGCTCCCATGGACAGTGGGACCCACATCCCCGTCATGAGTTCCTATGAATATATTAGCCAAGGCCTGCGGCAGTAAGAAAAGAACAACTCTCAATGTCCTTTATATGTAAATTCTTCATAATTTTTAATCAAAGATAATGATGTGGTAATTAAATTTTAGGTACAACTTTGACAATACAATGAATGGTTATTACATAGCTCCAGCCTTCATGGATAAGCTTGTGGTCCACATCGCCAAGAACTTCATGAATTTGCCTAATATCAAGGTTAGAACAAAAGAATGAATCAATCGTAAACTCAAAATTCACTCTTATTTCGTTAAATTTCCATTTTCTTTCATTACTCGGTGAAACTGAAATTTAGCGATTGGACTGTTGACAGGTTCCTCTCATTTTGGGTATTTGGGGTGGCAAAGGCCAAGGCAAATCCTTCCAGTGTGAGCTTGTGTTTGCCAAGATGGGCATCAAGTAAGTTTCTTCCTACTCACTAATGTGCTGTCTCAAAATAAATTACAAACTACTATCAAAAAGTGATCTGATTCATGCTCATATATCCATAGCATTATTTACCATTAAGAGAATAGCAATAACTACCAAAAATTTTGTTTGTAGAATACTACTCTCTACACTAAGAGTACTTCAGTGTTTCTAAGAATTTCTTAATGGAGATGCAAATTAATAAGATCTGTATATAGAACTTTACCTTCTTGCTTGAAGCAAGTCCACCCAAGAAAATTTCACCATTCAGAGAACAAGAAGAACAGTAAATTTACTTTCTTTGGAAAATGCTAGCTTCTACTGCTATATAAACTAATGGTGCGGCTTTCTCAAAACTTTCTCAAGGAAGATGCGATAAATTTTTTATTCCAGAAAAAGGGAAAAAAAAGGATGCAATAAAATTTTTATTAAGATTTTTACCTTCTGTGCATACTTTCCTACTCTAATATTCGGAACTTGGCAGTCCTATCGTGATGAGCGCCGGAGAGCTGGAAAGCGGGAATGCAGGAGAGCCTGCAAAGCTGATCAGACAGCGCTACCGTGAGGCTGCTGACATCATCCAGAAGGGGAAGATGTGCGTCCTCTTCATCAATGATCTCGATGCAGGAGCTGGACGAATGGGTGGGACCACCCAGTACACCGTCAACAACCAAATGGTCAACGCCACTCTCATGAACATTGCCGACAACCCAACAAATGTGCAGCTCCCTGGAATGTACAACAAGCAGGAGAATGCGCGCGTGCCGATCATTGTCACAGGAAATGACTTCTCTACCCTTTATGCCCCACTCATTCGCGATGGGCGTATGGAGAAGTTCTACTGGGCTCCGACCAGGGAGGACCGAATTGGTGTTTGCACAGGGATATTCCGAACTGATAATGTTCCCAAGGAGGATATCATCAAGCTTGTCGATGCCTTCCCTGGCCAATCAATTGGTAAGATTTATCAAACTTCTGAAATAACTATGAAGCTGCTGTTTTGGATTTTTCTAACCAAATTTACAGTTTTTTTTTAAAAAAAAACACCGAAGTTCATCAAAATTACTGTTCAGAATTTGCTACTATGAGGCATGTAATATGATTATACATTTTTGACATACCGAACATTACCATGGATACTCTTATGACTCCTTTTGCATGCTTAGGCGAGTGGAAGGTACGACCCTCTGATGAGTGATCATTTTTTTCCATTTACAGATTTCTTTGGTGCCCTGAGAGCCAGGGTTTACGACGATGAAGTGAGGAAGTGGATTGCAGAGGTCGGGATCGAAAAGGTCGGGAAGAAGCTTGTGAACTCGATCGAAGGACCTCCAACATTTGAACAGCCTAAGATGACTATAGATAAGCTCATGGAGTATGGTAACATGTTGGTGAGGGAGCAGGAGAATGTGAAGAGGGTACAACTTGCTGACAAGTACTTAAGTGAGGCTGCACTTGGAGAAGCCAATGAGGACGCTATTAAAACTGGATCATTCTATGGTTAACACCCCATTAAATACTAAAATTCATGGCAGGTCTGACTTCATCTTCAAGACTAAAATGATCTTTTCATCATTACTAATTGGTAAACACATACAGAACTTACCTGAAATATCACGCATTTAGAAATAAGTACTCAAACTTCAGATATTTTAATAACCTTAAGCATTTACAGAATATTCTATCAAGTAACAAAATATTGTATTATATTACAGAATAATCCATCAGAACTGTTAAAACAGTTCAAGTTTAGGCAGTAGGATCCAAACTCCTAAAATTAAGATACAAAAATGAACAATATTACAATGTTAGGTAGGAGAAATAAAAAAACACATAAAGCTGAGGTTCCTATTCCAAAATATGCAATAGTTCAGTTCAGGCAGGTCTATACATTTTTGCCATGATAGTTTAAGTCTAGTTACTCTAATGGCCGATGTGTTTACATTCTATACAGGTGAAGCAGCTCAATGAGTGAACATGCTCTGAACTCGGCAGCGACAAACTTTGACCCATTAGATAAAAGTGACAAAGGAACTTGCCTGCATACATAGAACTACGGATGTAATGATTCTTATGAATTATGTAAAAAGAACTAGAGTAGATGATTTTTTATGAACTATGTACAAGTGTAATTGGTTTTGATGTTTAAAGCTTTTGATTATGTTAGTTGCTTCATTGGAACCAAATGATGAGAATTACTCTGAATTTCCAAGCCATTACCATAAGATGCTGAAACTCTTCACCTGGTTGTTGGAGTGGGATCCTACACATCAATGCTAAATTATGTGCGTTGAAGCTGATAGCAGATTCTTTACAAACCAACTGCAGTAATTTTCACCACCTGGGAGTGTAGACTGATTTTATCATTATAGTTTGTTTGTGAATAGATTTTTTTCTGACCAAAATCCGCTAGTTCTTTCTTATCTTTTCATAGTGTCTATTTGAGATACTTTCAATCTGCAAAACTTATTTCTCTATGCAACAAGTGTCCGATTCTCAATCCAACTTGAAGCTGCCTCCTTCTTAACTCCTTTCTCCCTCATATTTTCCCGTACACCGGCTGCACTGTCCCACCAACCATCAGATGCAAAGATGTTTGAGAAAAGAATATGAGTAGAAGGGTCATTTGGACGTAGCCGAAAAAGCTTCTCAGCCATACGTTTTGCTATACACAAATTCCCATGCATTAGGCATGCGCTTAGTAGAGCTCTATAAACCGATACTCCCGGTTTTATAGGCATTTCATTGACAAGAGCTTCTGCCTCCGTGAGATATCCTGCCCGACCAAGAAGATCTATGATACATGCATAATGCTCTAATCCTACAAAAGTTTGTGGGTCCCCTTTCATTAAATAAAAAATTCCAAGCCCTTTCTCCACAAGCCCAACATGGCTACAAGCTGTGAGCACAGATAGGAACGTGGTGTGGTCCGGTCTAATCTCATTCCCTTTCATTTGTTCAAACAATTCAATAGCCTCCTTTCCATAACCATGTTGGGCACAACCTGATAAAAGCGAGTTCCAAGAAACCAAGTCAGGGTCCTCCATTGAAGAGAAGACCTGCTTCGAATTGTATATTGCACCGCATTTTGCATACATGGAAACGAGCCCATTTTGAATGCACACAGAAGAGCCATGCCCAGTTTTGAAAATCAGAGCATGGATTTGCTTTCCCTCCTCCAAAGCAGGGAGAATTCCAATAGCCTTTAAGACGCTCACAAAGGTGAAGAAGTCAACGCCTATACGCTCCCTTCTCATTAGCAAGAACCTCTCAAGAACTTCCTTACCATTACCAAAATGAGAAAATCCGGCCATAATTGAATTAGAAGAGATTTGATCCTGAAAAGGGACAGTTTGGCACACCTTATTGAAATCCTGTAAGCTGCCGCATTTTGAGTACATGGTCAAGAGTGCGACTGCAATGTAGTGATGGGCCTCTAATCCTTCTTTTACTACAAGAGAATGAACTTGTTTCCCATGTACCATATCTTCAAGCCTCGAGAAGGAGCTAATGAGACTGCTATAGGTAACTTCATTCAACTCAACACATTGCTGTCTCATCTCTCTGAACAACAACATTGCATCATTGGATCGGTGTTCCAAAGAATACCCACTAAGCAATGAGGTCCAAGTAATCACATTCCTCTCCTTCATCTCGTCAAACACTCTTCTTGCAGCCCCCATATCACGGCACTTTGCACACATGTCCACCAATGCGGTCCCAACAACAACATTAGAACAAAATCCACTTTTTAGACCAACACAATGCACCATCGTGCCGATATCCATATCCTCCAATTTCGAGCAAGCAACCAAAACGCTAGACACAGAAGATGGATTCAAAATAACACCCGCATATACCATCTGTGCGAAAGCTTTAACTGCATGATTGGGCACATGGGACTGGGAATAGCCATAAACCATAGTGTTCCAAGTGACCACATTTCTGCGAGGCATTTCGTCGAACAGCTTCTGGGCACAGGCAAACCGCCCACGACAAAAGTAAAAATTGAGAAGAGCAGTGCTTATGAAGAGGTTGGTATCGAAGCAGATCTTGACAATGGCGGCGTGTAGTTGCTCTCCCGTGGATAAAGAAAACGACTTAGTGGCGGAGGAGAGGATTTGCACGAAAGCGTAAGGTGCGAGGGGTAGTGAAAGCCGCGTTTGTGGGCTTGGCCTGTTCGAGTTTGGGTTCTTCTCGTAATGAGAAGTGAAAGGAGAGAAGGAGATAGAAGTAGAAGCGCGGTGGAGGAGAAGAGGACGCGAGGCGACGCGGCGGCGGAGCATTTTATCGTGTTACATTCTACAATTCGGCAAATCGAGGTGTTTCGTCACCGCCTTTATCATAACCGCGCCACCACCGAATTTACAAACCATTCTCATATTGCAAGTTGTGTTATATACTTTTATCCCGCGACTCGGCTTAACGATAAAGTCGGCAACGATTGGTCGTTCGTTAACGACTTTGCTACCAAGCGGACGACGTACTATCGATAATATAGTAGCCGGACTCTCTCTCTATATGTATATAGTTCGACTATTATACAATTTATAGTACCAATCGTTTTGTGCTATCGAGTTATCTGCCGTTAGATCTATCTATATATATATAAAGTCCGGTTACTATACTAAGCGTTTGATGCTATCGAGTTTTCTACTATTAGATCTACCCTTTGGCTATTTTCATCCATTAGATCATACTATTCAACTACCCACCTCCTCAACCCTAAGGGGCTATAATTATTCTGACCACACATCCCTTCATCTAAGGGCCGAAAACTTAATAACAAGCGGCTGGTACTATTAATAGTATAGTAACCTAATTATATATATATATATATATATAGGCTAGGGCTACTATACTCTTTTGAGTAGATCTTTTTATACTTATAAATTTTTGGCCGTTGGATGTGCAATTAGGATGATAGTGGTCCCCTGGAATTGGGTGGATGATTGGTTGAATAGTATGATTTATGGATGGAAATAGTCAAAAGCATAGATCTAACGATCGAAAACTTATATGAGTATAAAGGGCTCTATACTAATAGGAGTATAATAGCCGAACTCTCTCTTTATATAATTATATATAATATATATTTTAATTATATAAAATAATATATATTATGTATTTTAATTATATGTATATAGAATTTAGATTATTGGGCCCACAAAATCAAACCAGCAAAATTGTACTCTAACTTCTCTCTCTTTCTCTCTTTTTCACTCACTCACAGAATCGCTTTTTCTATTTTTTTTAATCTTATAATATTGTATTTCATGCATTCATTTTGTATGTTGAGCTATTAGACATTTTTTTTATCGAATTTTAGATAATGTTTTATAAAAATTAAACTATAGATTGCACGGTGTTAAGAATTTCAAACAGCTCGTTCAGGGCTCGAGCTCGCTTGACTCGAAATTAGGCTCACTCGAGCTCGACTCAAATTAATTTCAAGTCAAGCTTGAGCTGAGATAAGCTCGCTCGAGCTCGGCTCGTTCCCCCCCCCCCCCCCCCCCCCCCAAATCCGGTAAAGTAACCAGAACACTGCTTGTCACGTGACTCAGTGGCCCCCTGCAAATAATCGCCAGCGTCGGCCGTTTCGCCACCGACTTCTATTTAAGTTCTGTGGAAGAGCCGCGAAAGCTTCGTGTTAAGACGTCCGAAGAGAATGTCGGGATCATCAAATGTCAGCCGTTGGATCGCCCTCATCGCCAAATCTTCCCGCCAGGGATTTTACAAAGAGACCCTCCGTCTTTTCCACCAAATGCAATCCGAGGGCTTCGGACCTCACCCTTTCGTTCTCCCAAACATTCTAAAAGCTTGTGCTCACCTCTCCGATCTAAGAACAGGTCGACTACTCCACTGCCTCGCTGTTCGCCATTCGCTGCATTGCGATGCCTTCGTCATTAGTGCCTTGATCGACATGTACTCCAAATGCAGCCGACTCCGCCTTGCCCGTCAGGTGTTCGACGAAATGGCTGAGAGAGATCTAGTAGTGTGGAATTCTATAATTTCAGGATATGCCCACCAGGGTTTCCCGTACCATGCAATGGTTTTGTTCGTAAAGGTGCGATTTTTCGGGATAGAACCAGATTTAGTAACTTGGAATGCGCTCATTTCCGGCTTCTCTCGATTGGCTTGTGATCGATTTGCCCTGGAGTTGTTTAGAGCGATGCAAATTGACGGGATTAAGCCCGACGTGGTTACGTGGACATCGATTATATGTGGGTTGGTGCTGAATTTTAGCTACGATAAAGCTCGGGGAATGTTCAGGGAGATGATAGTCGGTGCACGGATATCTCCGACCGCAGTTACGGTTAGTAGTCTCTTACCGGCTTGTGCCAATGTTGCGGATGTGAGGCATGGCAAGGAAATCCATGGCTATGCTGTCGTACTTGGCGTCGAAGAAGACATGTCGGTAAGTAGCTCTCTTATTGACATGTATTCCAAGTGTGGGCTCATACTTGAAGCAAAAAGGGTTTTCGAGAAGATGGGAATAAGGAGTACGGTTACGTGGAACTCGATGATATTTGGGTTGGCGAATTCGGGGCATTGCCACGACGCAATGAGTCTCTTCCATCGGATGCACAATGAAGGCGTAAGAGCCGATCACTTAACTTTTACAGCAGTTTTTACAGCTTGCAGTCATGCCGGAATGGTCGAAATCGGAAGAAGTTTATTCCGATCAATGCAGGAAGAGTACGGCATTAAACCGAGGTTGGAGCATTATGCTTGCATGGTCGACTTGCTCGGCCGAGCCGGGAAAATTCTCGAAGCGAATAACCTGATCGAGGAGATGCCGACAAAGCCGGATCGTTTTGTATGGGGAGCGCTGTTAGGTGCGTGTCGGAACCACGGGAACATTGAGCTTGCCGAGGTGGCCGCTTCTCGATTGTTAGAACTCGAGCCTGAGAGTGCGGCAGGTTGCGCTCTGCTGTCGAATTTGCTTGCTGATGCGGGGAGAGAGAAGGATGCTATAAAGCTAAAGAAATTGATGAAGAGGCGGAGACTAAGGTTTTCAGGGTGTAGCTGGATGCAGGTGGCTTAATTTAGGAACTGCCGTTTGAGATTGGCTTTGGTGCAATTGCAGATGTCTCAGCTAAAGGTGTCCAAAATATTCGATATCCCATACCCGATCCGGACCCTACCCGGATCCGAACCGGACCCGATAAAAAATGAATAATATACGGATAAAAAAAATTACCCATTAAAATTTCGGGTATAGGTCCGAATATTTTATACCCATACCCGATTTGGACCCGACCCAAACCTAACTTTTAAATGGGTAGGGTCCGGAATAGTTTTCAAATCCGGATCTGGACCCGGACCCGGACCCGATAAAATATCCGATAGTAAATAAAAAAATATAAACTTTTGAAGTTGAAGGATCAATTTTAATATGACTTATAGATGATGAGTCACTATGTATTTTCATCCTAATGAAACCCTAGCCGTCTCTTTTACTCATTACTTTTTTCTAATTTTTTTACTCTTAATTTTCTACTCTTTTTTTTCATTTCATTTCCGCCAACAATATTTCATTGTCAACCATATAGTTTGTTTATTGACTATTTAATAAAGTTTATAAAAAAATATATTTATACGGATATCTGTACCCGATTTAGACCCGATCCATATCCGATTTTGAACGGGTAGTACACGGGTAGTTACTATCCAGACTCGCTCAAATAGACTCGATGGGTATATTGGAAACTTTAGTACCCAGACCCGGACCCGACCCGAAGTTAAATGGGTAGGGTATATATATTTTTTTGTAACCATTTCTTTTTAGGGTACGGGTACAATATATTAATTATCGAGATCCGATCCGGTCCACGGACATCTTTAGTCCAGCATTAGTTGCACTGCTAATCCAGATGGAGGGTGTAGAGCAAAATAGCCTATAGTTGACGGGGCCTCTCTGCATTTCAACCTTATATATTTTTCTCCAACTTTGTACGGTGGAGATTATCTAAAGGAGCATCCAACGGCCGAGATGATTTCTCCCTCCCATTCCATCCTCTCCGAAACGAGAGGAGCAAGAGTAACGCTGCGGGTGCGGAGAACATGGCATCAGTAGCCGCGGCGAGTCCATCCTTCGTCCTCCTCCTCGCCGCTTCCCCCAAAACCCTCTCCCTCGTCACCTCTAAACCAACTCTCTCTCCTCCTCCTCCTCCTCCTCCTCCTCCTCCTCCATTGCGACCCAGCCACTCCCAACGGAGGAGAAGCGGAAGAAGCGCTTCTCGCAAAAGCACTCATCTTTGGAGAACTCGCGCCGCTTCCGGGGCGGAGACCACAATTGAGAAAGCCCAACAGGTTATTCCCGCTGCTTCCGACGATGGCAGCGTCTCCACCGTTGTCTCCGCTCTCCTCTTCTTCGCCTTTATTGGTCTCTCCGTCCTCACCATTGGGGTAATTTCTCCTTTTAGTGGGCTTTTGGGTTTGTTCGATTGGGGGTTTTATGGTTGATAATACTGCGCTAAAGGTGTGACTTTGCTGTGTGAGTTGTTGTTAATATTGTGATTGATGAGCAGGTAATCTATTTGGGAGTGCAAGATTTTCTGCAGAAGAGGGAAAGGGAGAAATTTGAGAAAGAAGAGGCTGAGAATAAGAAGAAGAAAGGTGACAAGAAGGGGAAAGTCAAGGCTAGGGCTGGGCCGAGAGGCTTTGGACAAAAGATTGAGGAAGAGGAAGAGTAGTCCCATGGTAGAAAGGGTGAGCATTTCTCCTTCTAAACTAACAGCTTGTAAAATTAGATTTCTTTTATTTACTTTTCACTGATTTTGGTTTGTCAGATAGTAAATTCTAGTTATTGTTTTGATAATGACCTGCATCATGTTATCAATTTATTCCTTGCCAAACTATGGTTCATAACAAGCATGAACAGGATCAGGATGACCACATTGTTGACGAATGAGATTTCACTTTTTAGTTAGGCAAAAAGTGCGGAAGTGGCTGTGTTCATGTTCACGAGGAGTACACAATTAAAACTTTTAGAGATGCTTCTTTCTCCAATGCTTGGCTAATCTATATCAATCGCATGTGCACGAATACGCCTTCTTACTGCCCTTCTCACTATCATCTTGGATTGCTCAGTTGGCCTTAAATTCCTTCAATTGTAGCTCGCATACTTGGCACTTAAAAGAAAACTTGAACGTTTTAGATGCTCAGCTTCTCGGGTCTCAATATTATTAAATTTCCTGCTTTCTAACGGTTTAGGCACTTTCATGTGTGTGTGTTTTGAGTAGCATAACTCGCTTAAACATATTTCGCATTGCTATAGCTGTTGATACTGTCATTTTGACTAATTTAATCTTGCTTATCCGCCAACATGAGGAACATAATATTTCTCGGTGGCCTCCTTTTCTTGCCTTCAAATGTTATCCTATCGCTCGTAGAAGCTGCTAATTAAATGTTGGTTTAGCATGGATTTTCTTTGCATAGAATTGTTTTCTTGACTTGAGACAATCTTTTTTCACTTTTTGTTGCTTTGTGGCAGTTGGTTTAGCATATATTAAAAAAAAAGAAAAAAAGGAAAAAATTCAGCATCATCTGTAATAATATTTGATGCTCGTTAACCTGTGTCTTGTTTGCTTTTGTTGGATTTTGTGGGCTTTGTGACACCCATACATATTCCGCCAAATTTAAGCGCCATAGAAAGAATTAGTCCATCCATAGCTGGCTTCTGATTGTTTTTGAAAACCTTATTAACGTGACGTAGTCTTCCATTATTACAACCTAAGCTGACTTAATGGCCCTCAACCAGAAGTAACCCACGTATCTGATTACTTTCGAGAAAACAAAGAGAATTATGGTAACCATCACCACCATGTCTTTCCAATTCAGCTAACTTTAAAGGCATACTATGTACTTAACTTCAAATTTTGTCCTGTTTCATTTTGTTCTGCTATTTTCACTTTTCCAACAAATTTCTGTTGTCATAATATTGAACTTAATTGAGTTCTTTCTTCTCTTCGTCTTTCTTCCCTTCATCTTTCTTCTTCTAGTACTAGCTTATAGTGTTCTGATCTAATAGCGTGTGCAGGTAACAATTTCTTTCTTTTGGTCGATTTTAGATCAGCTTCTACATCTGCCAAATTGCAGAGTGTATGATATTGAACAACAGTTGCCCAGTTATCTGCTTGTTCTTGCGAGGATAGTCTGAACTTGGATTTTTCGACAATTTTCTTTTCTTCCCCCTCTTCTGCTTCATGGAGCGGAAAGTTTATTTGTTCGGAAGCTGTATACCTATTCACCTTTTTTTTTTTAATTTGATATCTTTGATTCTCTGAAGATTGAATTTACTATTATTTCTGTTCGTTGGTTGGTCGAGAAGTCATTTTCTTAGAAATAAACTCATATAGAAATGTGAAGTAACTAGGCTTTGAGCTTAAAATTCGAATACTAATGATCAAGTATTTAGTCAACTGCGCTAGTTCGCAGTAGGTCATATTAGTTATGTTGTATAACACACAACACATTGTTCCAAGGAATAAATAAATTCGGCTCAATTAATTGATTTTTGGAGAATTTATTGCTTGTTGGTTTGCATCAATCGATTATGAAAAGGCAGATGTTTTTTTTTTGGTGTTGGGGGGGGGTTCGGCCAGTCAAAGGCAGGAAATAGACTGCTAGTGGACATGGTGCGGAACAAGATTGAGAGTTGCAGTCCCTCAATTTATGAAGAAACTATGAACTGTTCATACGGAGACTTCACATTTCCTTTTGCGTTGGTCAAAACTCACTATTATTATAATATGAATATTGGATAGTCGTAGTTGTTGAGACTCACTATTATTATAATATGAATATTGGATAGTCGTAGTTGTTGAGACTCGGAGAGATATTCTAAAATCAAGTTTGATTGGCTTGCGCCAGGATGATAACTACATTCGCAAAGAAAATATCGACTCAAAGTCAAACCTTTTTGCGTCTCAAATTCAATCAGCCTCCTTTGGTGCCGCACCTGCTACCAAGCGGAAGAAAAAGCTTGGAGAAAAGAGTAAAAGTTGACTTGTGCCTTAGATTTTCTTTTTTTTTTTTTATCACTGTTTTATTGAGGGGTTAGATCAGTTCACCCAATGAAGCTAATTACAGAGAGATCATTAGTTATTGCTAGTTGAAACTTGAAAGTAGCGAGGGAAATACAGGTAAAAACTAATCTACAACTTACGTAGATCGGATTGAATTAGAATTGATCAATATGGACACACCACATGGCAACACAAATAAATGAGTAACTTATAAATAATAGCTTATTGGATTCCTACTCTCATCCTATTTGGATTTGACCCAAATTTCAACTTCATTTTTTTTTCAGAGACGAGAGAGAGAAGCCCGTAGGAAATTTCGACATGATCATTACTTCGTTGCAGGACAAGAAACACAAAAGGAAGTTAAGTGGTAATTGCGCACTTAAAAGGAAAGCGAAAACATTGATAGTTATTTAATCTATCTATGGCATAAGCACAAATCCTTTTCATTGCCGTTCTCTTGATTCTCTCCATCTAAAATACTAGTTAATTACCTTCCCATTATCTCTGAAGTAACCAGCCACTGAATCCAACCATACTGGACACATCACACGTGTTGAGTAAGAGTTACGCATGCACTCTGCTCAAGTTGCCATGTCCATTTTTGTGCAAAAGAATTACGATGATTACGTGATACGCAACCACTTGTGCAAAAAAAAATAAATCATGATATGAGTAATCTCAACCGATCAATCATGCAACAAAATTGTGGGTGTCTAATGACACCGTTTCCCGAACTAGAGGGAATCTCAATTCTCTACCTTTATGACCAATTCATGTTTTACATGATTTAAGTTATGAAATTAATGCAGGACGTAGCTACCGATTTAGTTGTTATTGTTTTCTCTAAAAATGATTCGATAGCTGAGCCGGCTTAGTTTAGAAATAAAATGGTACACGAATTAGTTGCCATATTATCGTCATACTTACTAATTAATTGTTCATAAAAAATAGACTGAACTTAGTAGAAAAGCTGATTGAAGGAAATACTAAAGTTTAATGCCTAATAAAGTAAGGTATTAACAAATTAAATTTATGCAATATAAATTTATAAAAAAATCTGTTTTGTGACCAATAAAGTAATTTTGATCTCACGGAGAATAAATAATTGGAAATAGTGGCAATCACCTTCTTGAGAATAGTAGTTGATCATCAACAAGAGAGCATCTTCACACGTGTCATCGCCGTGGTCTCACGTGCACACAACAATCTTGTGTCGAGAGGGAAAAGAAAAGCCTCGTCTCATACACCACCATACATAGAAAGTGGGAATAGTACGAAAAGAAAAAAAATAAATAAAGATAAAAAAAAAAAGATAAAGGCAAAAAAAAAAAAAAAAAAGAAAGATAAAAAGATAAAAAGAATACTCCTTTTTGGAACGGTGAGGTGAGAGCGCTGGTGGAAAGGAGAACCCCGGCATCTCCGAAAGGGACGCGTACCTCTCCCGTGCCCCTCTCAGCGGAAAAATAGTCCGTGCACCGGGTGTACCATTACAACTCATGCACCCAATGTGTTAAAATTAGGTCTAATCCAACGTATGCAATGTATTGTTTTTTTTTAAAAAAAATTAGGTACTAATATTAAACTTTAAAATCTATTATCAAAAAGTAGATTGTATCAAAACTTAATAGCATATATTGACGTACTATTCAATTTATATAAAAAAAAAGATGTTACAAATTGTATATCTTTAATGCATAATTTTTTTTTATCATGATAGGACGTATCTAAAATTGAAAAAAAAAAAGCTGCATTGGATTCCCCAAAGCAAATGTCCTTCAAATATTATTTATATATTGATAAGCTGTGAGGCACTTGGACTAATGCAACAGCCAATCAAACCTTTTCATTTCATAAATTTCAATATATTAAATAATGCATAAATACATTTTAGACAAACTTTAATTTGCCCTTTTGAGGTTTAGTTCATTTTTATTTTATCACGATAAAAAGTTTTACATTTACTATCCTGCGATTTTATCGCTATTTTAATCTAAAAAAATTTCCTATCAAATAGAATGGCAAACTAAAATTTTTTGATAATCACATAGTAGTTAAATATAATTTTTTGAACTAGAGATGGCAAATAAGATTAAACTAAATTACAGATAATTAAGTATAATATTTTTGAAGTACAAGATAGCAAAGTGAGAATGAAAGGGAGCGGATTGAAGTTTATCCTAATTAAACTTTATATATATGGTAGGATTTTTATGGTGCACCCGGTGCATGCAATAATTTCACGGTCCCAACTGGCGAATTGCTCGCGCCCTTTCCTCTCCCTGCGGATGCTCTACAACCGCGGTTGTATAAGCGTTACTACAACCAACATTTTGTTATTTAGACATAATTAATTCTTTTTCCTTTTGGCTTTGGAGTGGTCCACGTCGTGACAGAAACCCGGCCCGTACGAATCCCGGAAAAGGCCAAGCGAGCAAAGTGACTTCGGAAACGGACCACTCTCGCGAGGAGAGCCACGCGTCGGTCATATAACGCCTCCGAATCCGAAGCGGACAGACGCCGACTGGTGCAAATTTGGGTGCGGGATCGCGCGGTGCCCTTTTGCCACGCCGTACCCGAAATTGCCTCATCATTTCGTGCCCAACAACATGCGCCGCTTGAGTCAGGGCCGCGGAACCCGCGCCAGGCTGTCCCGACCGCGACGCCCCTCGAAAGTTCCCACCGCAATTACGGATCTGCCCCGCCCGCTCGTCTACTGCCCTACCGCCCTACAGGAGGGGCCATTTCCTGGTAAAATTACTACGGCATTCGGTCGCCGATTTTCGATTCTATTCAAAACGCGCCCGCCCGCCGAGTTTAATCCGCAGCCGCCACGGGTCGGCTCCGGTTCGACTCGCCTACTTTGACTCCACTCGGACCGGTCCACTCGACCTTCCACGCAAACGCCGTTACGGAGACTACCCAATAAGAATCCTCCACGTGGCGGGAATCCTTGGACGCTGTTTGGGAGGGGCGAAGCGTTCAAAGCACGCCAAGCTCGCGCACGCGGCTTCCGCCGTAGAGGATAAAACCCCCCTCCTTCGATCAACCCCTTCTATCTCCATCCCGTTCCCAATTTCTCCTCTTTTTCTCTTTCTCTGTCTCTCTCTGGGGACCGGATCCTCCTAGGGTTTGGTCTCTTCCTACGGAGAGATTTTTTTCTTTTCAGATTATGGTTGTTTAAATTTAATTCTTCTATTTGGCGATCGGAGGTTTCGGTTATTCCACGAAAAATCGGAATTTTTTTTTTTTGGGGAGGGGGGGGGTGGTTTCTTGTTGAGACCTTAGAAATTTTGGATTTTTTTAAACTTTTATTTTTATAAAGGGGATTTGATCTAGATCGGAGCTAAGGTTTTTGGATCTGATGTCGTCTTCTCCGGCGATGGCTACATCTGCGGGTACGGCGACGTCGTACTGGTGCTACAACTGCAGCCGCTTCGTTAGGGTTTGGCCCCAGGACGCCATCGTGTGCCCCGACTGCGACGGCGGCTTCCTCGAGGAGGTCGAGGCCCCGCTCCGCCTCTCCTCGGCCGCCGAGCACCGGCGCCGCCGCAGGTTCCCGCTCGACGCCATGTACATGCTCAACGGCGACGACCCCGACGCTCCTCGGCCCCACCACAACGCCCCCGACCTCAGGCTCCGCCGCAGCCGCCGCGCTTCCGGGGGGCACCGCTCGCCCTTCAACCCCGTCATCGTCCTCCGCGGTCCCTCCGACGGCGCCGGGGCCGGGGGCGGGCGCGACGCGGATCGAGGCGCCGGGAACAGCTTCGAGCTGTACTACGACGACGGGGCGGGTTCGGGCCTTCGGCCCGTGCCGGAGAGCATGTCGGATTTCTTGATGGGGTCGGGATTCGAGCGGCTCCTCGACCAGCTCGCGCAGATCGAGATCAACGGGCTCGGCGCGGGGCGAGGGTGCGAGCACCCGCCCGCCTCGAAGGCGGCGATCGAGTCGATGCCCACGATCGAGATCTGCGCCGCCCACGTCGGGACGGACGCCCACTGCGCGGTGTGCAAGGAGGCCTTCGAGCTCGGGGCCGAGGCGCGGGAGATGCCCTGCAAGCACATCTACCACCAAGGCTGCATCTTGCCTTGGCTGGCGCTCCGGAATTCGTGCCCTGTGTGCCGCCACGAGATGCCCTCCGATGTGGGTCGGAGGGGTGGCGCGGCCGATTCGGACGGTGGCGATGAGCGGAACGAGGACGAGACCGTGGGGCTGACCATTTGGAGGCTCCCGGGTGGCGGATTCGCGGTGGGGAGGTTTTCGGGCGAGCGGAGAGCGGCGGGGAGGGAGCTTCCGGTCGTGTACACCGAAATGGACGGTGGATTCAGTAATAGCGGTGCGCCGAGAAGGGTCTCGTGGACCTCCCGAGGGAGTCGGTCGAGGGAAAGGGGTGGAATTGGGGGCCTTCTCCGGAATTTCGTCGCTTGTTTCGGGCGCGTGCCCTCTTCTTCCTCCTCGGCTTCTGGGTTGAGATCAGAATCGTCGCGAAGGCTGTGGATAGGTTCAGTTTTCAGCAGGAGTGCACGGAGATTAAGTAGAGGTTGAGCAGTTGGAGATTGTGATTTCCATTGCAACAAGATGGTCAAGGAAAATAAGCAGAAAAGATCATCTTTGATGTTTGGATTCTGTATCATTCGACAACATTTATTGTCCATTTTGTTTTGTTTTGTTTTGTTTTTTTTATTATAATGTTAGAAAGGAAGAAAGGAGGATCTGTAAAAGATGGATCAATATTTTGTTCGCTTATTAAGTTGTGTGTGTAAATAGAATATATCCAGAAAGGGGGTAAAAAAGCAGCGGCCTTTGCTGATTTCATTTGAGCAGGAACTTGCTAGAGCTTCTTAGTGCTGCTTATGGTGAATGAGGAAGCAGCTGTGATTTAGAATCAGCCTCTTGTTGTGTAGGAAGTTTTTCAGTTGGAGATTCATTCGATTCTTTTCGTATTGTGCTTACTCAAAATTCTTGATTGGCAATTTCATCCTTCTTATATTTGAGGATGTTCTGCACTATCTTCGCTGCTTGTTGTATGCACGGGTGTGATCGTAGATCTTCTCATTATTGTCGTGGTGGTTCTTGGTTTTCTGTAAATATGATGTTGTAGGAGATCAGTTGTTGTCAGCCATGCAAGTAGCCTTTGATACTTTTGAAGTTATCATTTTGGAGTTTGTCAAGACCAATATTCCAGCTACGGTATATATCGTCTCTGTAGTCTGTACATGGTAGGAACTGGGATTTCACTTTCGCTGATATTGACATTAGGTGCCTGGATAGCTGAGTGCTATCATTGTACGAGTAATTGCATTATTGAACCATTGATTCTCATTTCATCTAAAATAAAATTCAAATTCAAAATGGTTCCTGGATGACTTAAAACAGTTCACCTGTGTCAACGTGGTGGATGGGGGTTGTATCTGAATGTTAATCATCAAGTTTAGCCGTTTTCTTTTGTACCTCTCTGCTTTTGCTCCTCTCCTAACATTTTAATAAGAGAAGCTTGGTTTTTAGCTATGATGCAGGTTTGAATTAGAAGGTTTCGCACTTCTTCTGTTTTTTTTCTAAATTGTCAAATAATGTCCTTTTTATCTCTCATTACATTAGATGTCTAGTTTTTGCACATCTAACATGCTACCAATGTGATTACCTGTTATTTCATTTGATTTGTTGGTGTAATAATTTGGAACTAATGGAATCCACTAACTCTGCTGGTCCGGTGTGTTCTTTTTGGCTGGGTTGTTGAGCGACATTAGTGTAGTGCAGTGCGTGAATCATGAATTTTTTTTTTTTAGTTGTAACTGTCTTTGTAGTAGTCCTGCAGCTTACTATTATAGTTCCATATAGTGAGCTGGGTTGTTTGATGACGGTTGGCCGTGCTATGAAGTTTTCATTTCTCCTTTGTCTTCTTCTTAGTCATTGAGAGTTGGTTGATTCTAGCTTATACAAATTAAACTTTGTTAATGTTGGAGATAATTGATAGAAATAAGATGCATTTTATCATAAATTGATTATTAGCTATATCATTATTATTATTCCTCTCTACTCTATTAGATACAATTTAATTAATTTTTTCATGACAGGCTGTCCAACGAGCAGTTTTGGGCTGCTCGTTTTTCGGTTAACTGGGCCTTGCTAATTCTGCACTAATGAATTACCTGTTTTTGCCAAAATTGATGGTTAGCATAACATCTTAAGCAGGGGATCTTATAAGCAAAGTGGACTATAACTAAATGCAGGCGTGGTGCTTTTTGTTTATTCTGCTCACATGCTCTTTTATCCTGTCTTTCGTCTTCTTGGTTACCAGGTCAAACTATTCATCGGCATCTATTGTCCCGTTGGCTGTATCTTTGCCCCAAATAGACTATTTTTACTCTGTTTTTTTCAGAGCACTAACCTTGTAGTATATATTCTCATGCCAATAGTGTGGTCGGTTATGTTGCGGGAATATAGTTTGTACTGAGTGGATTCTTCAACCTATTAGGCGGTTGATTTTGCAGATTCATCGTTGGAGCTCGAGAATAGCTAGAGGCACTTGATTGTGATGGTAAACTCTCCAAGGATTTGTTGAGAATGTTATTAAGCGTCTATCAGTTCTGTATATTCTGACTACTGGGAAGCTATGTGTTGTCGATTCTTTTTCTGGGTTATCTTATGTAGGTAATCATATAATTGTGCTGTTGCTCATGGCATGTGGGAACTTTTGTCATTGCAGCTTAAAGATTGGTCCTTGAAGCAACCTGATGCGCGGAACAGAGATGCGCTTCTCGACACCGATTTCTCATGACTTGAAGCTCTTTGATGTTAGTTGGCGAGGTCAAATGTGATTCGGTGCTTCGTGGCGAGTGTGGTATGTTTGTGTTAAGGTTGATTTCTATATTTTCTGAGAAAGCCCATTCTATGTCCCGCACGAAAAATATGAATGTCTTGTGCATGCAGATGTATGCGTATTCATTTCATTTGTCTTTGCACAGAAACTTTTGTGAAAAGAAGGCAATCGAAACTTCACATGAAAACTTTGCACAATCCATATTGTATCCTGTTCTTGCTTTATTATGTTAGGATGCTTTTGGATCCGACCCGATGCACTTGATGTATGAGTGCATGATCTATTTAAACAAAGTCGATTGATTGAATTGGCAAAACATGCAATAGAATTATGCTCTTTAGAAATTTTCTTGTTCAGAGGAATCTTGTTTCGTGATGATGCTTGGGATGCTGCGTACTTATATTAATCTATTGTGAAAGTGTAGAAGCTCTTTTGTCCTTGATTGAGTGAGGATAGTTCGATTAACGGGCTATTAAGTACCGGCTCACGCTAAATTGGTGATTCTGTTTTTGGGGCTAAAAACCTCGATCCTTTCAACTCCTCATTGTAGTAGAAATTTTAGACTTCCCAATTTTGGAAATTAATCTTCCAGGACATTGAAAGATCATCCAAAGAGAGCAAAACGAGAGGAGAAATTTAGTAAGTTGGGATTTAGTGAGAAAAGTTGGTATTTGAGGTTTGATCCTTTACATCAGTAATTAGTCTGTGTTTATGATCTCTGGTGCAGTTGACTCGACCTTTCATGCGAATCACAAGATGGACGATCCTCTTTTTATAAGAAGGGGAAATTAGCACAACTCTATAAGAACACCATCTTTCGTTCCCTATAACTGTTCATATGTAGGTAACTTCTTTTTTTTTTGTCAAAGGCTAGAGATTGTCTGATTGTAAACCAAGAACATGATATAAAGTTTGCATTTTTTATCCATCTAAAAATTTAAACAAATTTTATTAAAATTTTAGTTTTAAAATATAAACAAATAATAAAACTAGTGTGAATTAAGTTTGTAATTCTTAGATAGAAAAAATATGGAAGTTTCGTTAATTTTTGAGTATACAGTTAATATTTCTCGTTTTAATCTCGACCAGTAAAAAGGGTGGGAACACGTTATGGTATTAATTCAGAAACGCGTCTGTGTCAGGTCGAGGCGCTATTATGAACCAATGCATGTTGCACCATTTCATGGGCTCCAAGGTACACACGTCTCTTTAACTTTCCACGTGCTGTGTGGGTATCTTTCTTAGTCAAAATCGTGGATCTCGTCACGTCAAACTAATGATCTACGAACACCATCACAAGTTACATAGGCTTTAGTGCTGTACTCGGTTTGATGCCTAAATTTCTCCTGAGCTAGATGCCAAACAATGTATGCCACAGCGTACGTACGTATATTATGTATTAGTGTATTGTACATCGTTAAAATACACCTGTATTGTGAGGAAATCGTCACATAAAACAAAAATCTTGTATAATTGAACAACACGAATGCATAATATATTGTAATAGTACATGCTTGCTAGTAAGTTTTTTTTTCCCTCCCTTTTGACTGTACAAGTAAGCTCAAAGGTGCGAGTGTGAATAGTTAACTAATTTCCACATAAATCCTACGTACTTTAATAAGACACTTGGATTCTATTTAATTTGTCATGAAATTGAAATCCAAATTAATCCTAAAAATAAGAATATATATAAAAAGAATTACTCGCATATCCTATATAATTTCGATAAATGGTGTTCTTATCATAATCAATTTTATTATTAGCAGATACGCGCTTTTTATTATACTCTTGCTTTATTACAATCTTTTCCCTACATCACAGCACAACGTACATGCATGCTCTAGAAAAACTTGACTACTCGGGGTTACGACGATTGTACTAAGTTTGATACGCTTCAAATCAAACTCATTGTGCCATATAAAATGCCAAAACGTCTAATTAAGGACAAAATATATGGAGTGTGCTTTATTTTGTCCGTTTCTGCAAATAAAGGAAGCTACAGGACACAGCAGTAAAATTAATCATGAACTAATTAAACCTACCAACTTACGCAATACAACGTACCCTCTCTACCTAGCTATATATAAGGCCGCTTTGAAGACCAGGAAACCGACATCCTCGAAGCTTAATTATTAACCTTTTAACCATGTAAACAAATGTTGACCGAGCATGCAAGTACAATATATAATAGAGTTGAGACTTCAGATCCACTAATAAAGCTTTTTAAAATTATACATATATATATATATATATATATATATAACCTAGCTATTAATATATCGAACAATGATGTTAGTTTAATTATTATGTTCGCCTTTAAAGACATTTGTGCTGGTCCTGTCACCAGCTGGTAATTAAGCAGCGCTCAGGCTCGAGATCTTCTCATTTGATCCAATGTGCTGACACTTCTAATCAATCATTCAAGATGAGTTAGCATCCAAACTGTCATATCATAAGCTCGAACTGTTCGAAATACTTAATAAATTGACCTAGTTATCGTTTGGTTCGAAAATTAGCTATTTTAGGCTACCACTAAAATAGATGCAGCTATTAAGATAAATAAAAATAAAATTAATTTTGCATTTGAATGAAAAATAAACTTTTTTCGGAAATAAGCAAAATAGCATTTGGATAGTTAAATTGAAAAAGTAAGAATAAAAATAATTATACTTTTAATATAATAATATCTTATCTAATTAATTAATAAAAAATATTGATTAAATAATAATTCAACTTATTTAATATTATACTAATTAATCATGAATATTGCTAAATAACGCTAAATGTTAATTATAAATTAATTAGTAATTAATAATTTAATTGATCACAAGTAATTTAATAAATTAATAAATTAATTAGTTAATAACAATCAGATAATTAAATTAGTCAAAATATTGATTAATTAATCAATATAAATATTGATTATTGAATAAGTACACTAATAAATAATTAATTATTTGATTAGCAAATTAATTACTCAAATAGCTAATTAAATATTTATTAGAGTAATAAATTAAGTAGTACAATTATAATTTTATAATAGAAATAATATATTATAATATATAACATGTTATGTCTATACAATTTAGTTTTAATTCAATTTATAATCTTATTAAAACTTGAAATTAAATTTTCGAATAGCACTATTCTACCAAAATAATGGAATAGTAAATTCCAAGCTATGCCGAGATAGTCGAGAATAGTAATGTTTGATAGGGATAAAATATTTCAGTCCAAAAGCATCTCGTTTTACGGGATAGCGGGGATAACTTTTATTATTCCTTCTTTATTCCCGAACCAAACGGAGTCTTAAACTTTACGAGTACGACGCCCATTGATCTCAATTGTAGCTTGGTCCAATCAATTTCACACTATTTCAAATATGAATCGACCCAACTCGACCTTCCGCCATGTCGAACGTAACTCGTGCAAATCCAGCCTCTCGCTGCAAGACAGAATGTTAGTTTATTTAAGCCAAAACAAATCTCATTAATTAAGCCCAGTGTGGCGCGCTGAATTTCTAAAAAAAAAATACTGCAAAAATGTTAGTAAAGTATAAAAAAAATATTTTTGTTTAAATTTATAAACTGAAGTTTAAATCTAAAATTTCAAATTTCAAAATTCAAATTTGAAAATTTAAAATAGAAAAATCTAAATTTAATTTTTAAATTTTGAAATTCAAAAAATTGAAATCAAAGATTTAAAATTTAAATTTTAAAATTTTGAAATCAAAGTTTTAAAATTTAAAATTATGAAATCAAAGATTTTAAATTTAAATTTAAATTTAAAATTTAGAATTTGAATTTAGAATTTAAAATTTAAAACTTAACAAATATATTTAAAAATGAAAATTTGAAATTTAAAATTTGAGATTTGAGATTTTGAAATTTGAAATTTGAGATTTGAGATTTGAGATTTGAGATTTGAAATTTGAAATTTGAAAATTGAAATTTAAAACTTAAAATTTAAAATTTAAAGTTTGAAATTTGAAATTTGAAATTTAAAATTTATATTTGAGATTTGAAATTTAAAATGTAAAACTTAAATTTAAAATTTAAAGCTTGAAATTTGAAATTTGAAAATTTAAAATTTAAAATTTAAAATTTGAAATTATAAAATTGAAAGATTTAAAATTTAAATTTTGATATTCAAAAATTAAAATTTAAAATTATAAAATTAGAAAATTTAAAATTTAAATTTTTGATATTTAAAATTTAAAATTTGGAATTAAAAATTTTAATATAAATTTAATTATAAAATTTAAAATTTAAAATCTCGTTTGAAATTTAAAATTTAGAACTTAATACATATTTGGGATAAGGAAGTTTAAGAATGGTGAAATTTTTTTTCTTTGGTTAAAGTGAATTATAATTTTACTTTATTTTTTGAAGTATAGCTTAACTATACTCTAAAACTTTCGTTTTTTTTCTTTTTCCCAAATGTTTCAGAAAATAATTTTTCTATCGGTATAGTATAATTTAACTATATTATGCTACGTTTTCAGAGATATCCAAAGAGGGCGTGTGATTGTTGCTGCAGTAAAATTTTCGGAATTAATTTTTTTACAGCTGGATAGAAGCATTTTCAAAAGTCGTGCGGAGAAATACTAATAAATGGGAGGCTATTTTTAGGACTGCGCCCATTTATGCACTGTCCCGGTGGAAACTTTTTCTAAATTGTTGGGGGCCCACGTCGCTGTTATTAATGGTGATGATTCCCCGTGTTTTCCGAATTGCTCCAACTTCACCGTACCACTCTCTTTTTTTGTACAAACAATTAATTAATTAACGAATTTTTTGTGCAGTGAACAAACAATACAAAAGCATTGTTAATTTACGTCAACCCAGTGGAAATTTGTAATTAAATACTAGCGCCATCAATAATAATAATAATGAAACCGCGTATCCCAAATCTACACAATAAAGGAATTGAATTAATAATACTCCTTTAGTAGGATTTTAAAATAGAATAATTTGAATTCAATCATTCAAAACGGAAAATCCAGCTGCATCGCACGTACTAATTAGATCAGTATAATATATATATATATATATATATATATATATTATATATATATGTTGGTGAAAAAAAAAAAGAAAAGAAAAACGTAAGGGTCCTCCTTTTGATTATTGAATGGTGACATATGGATCAATATGTACATATCATCACTGTATAGGATAATGATGGGATTAGGATATTCAGGTTGAGAGTTGGATCAGCTAGGGTTAGGTTATCCTCAGGTCACACGGCCCACATATACGGGTAATGCTACCAACTCCGATCCCTCCCTCCCCCGGATACTATAGGTTGTTACATAACTCTACACAATATATATAGGAGTGCGGATATTGAGTTTCTATATGCGCTTATAATATTTTGTTTCTGAAGAGAAAATAGCATGCCATCTGCTTAATTGACATGCAAGAAATTATATATTTAAGGGTCCCGGTAAGTTTTAGCTATTAATTTTTTTTATTTAAGATGCCTAAGGACACCACACATAGAATTTAGTGAAGAGGACAAGAGCAACCAACTACTTTATGCATTCGTGATGGTACAGTGGCTTTTGCTGCGAGTCCTGGCGCGGAGACGGTCACATTATCTCAATCTCTGCGGCTGTAAAGGATCGTGCAAGGTTGGCAAAGTCCCATGACATGGACTAATGAACAGAGCCATGTATGTGATGCTGCTGGTGGTTACGGATGTAGCTAGCAGCCTCGCTTTCTACCTTCTCGGAGGTCTATGATGCCCAATCACCATCCATTCTTAATTGTGTGCGTGTCGATCCATTTTTGACGTATTAGTTACTAGTATAATACTTTTAACTATTTCTTTCATATAAAAGTTTAATCATGCACTGCTTATAACAATTGATTGATAGTTATATTTTGTGAGTGAATTTTTCGGTTCAAAATTTGCTTCATGCGGAAATTAAGACTACTACACTTATCAGGTCATCTTAGATCAGAAAAATAAATGAATTCGTAGAACCAAATTAGTGCAAAATCTAATTACCAAATTTTTCTTTTCATATTCGATCACTAATATTTTTAGAATAATAGTCTGACTAAAATAACTATTTTGGACACGTTCATTGCCAGAGAGTTAAGCAACACATAAAACTCTCACCAAACTAGTGTGACTTGTATATAAGAGGGGCGGAGATCTCGGGAGTAGAGAGAGAGAGAGAGAGAGAGAGAGAGAGAGAAGGAGAGAGAGAGAGAGAGAGAGAGAGAGAGAGAGGGGTGGAGGGAGGTGTTGCAATCACTAATTATAAATTAATGGTCTAATTGCCCGACAAGAGATAAAATCAAATCTAACATTAGTCCACATGCTTGTCTGTTAAATTAATAATTTCCACTAAAATATTAATCCTCTCTCCATAGAGGGTCCCCCTCTTAGAAACAGAGCAACTTGTTCTGTTTCCACAATCGCAATAAACGACAGAGAGAGGGGGGGAGGGAGAGGAGACTTTCCCTCCTCCGTCCGCGTCGCCACACAAAGCACAGATTTTTCTCTTCGCTCTCTCTCTGCCCTTTTATGTTCACTCACTTCTCTCGCACTTGTACTGCATTATTGAAATCCTCTCCTCTCCTCTCCTTCATCTTCTTCCACGGTGCGCAACACCACAAGTAATGGGCTCCTCTCTTCCTCCGTCGTATACTCTCCCCTTCCCGCGGTGGGCGCCCCGCCCCAGAACGTGTCCATGGTGCTCGACACCGGGAGCGAGCTCTCGTGGCTCCTCTGCAACACGTCCTCGTCGCCCAACTCGTTCAACCTGCTCGCCTCTTCCTCGTACCGGCCCCTCCCCTGCTCCTCCCCTGCTTGCCAATCCCAGGCCCGCGACCTCCCCGTCCCCCCTTCGTGCGACCCCTCCTCCAACGCCTGCCGCGTCTCCCTCTCCTACGCCGACGCCTCCTCCTCCGAGGGCTCCCTCGCCGCCGATTCCTTCCTCCTCGGCCGCCCCCCTCCCCTCCGCACCGTCTTCGGCTGCATCTTCTCCTCCTACGACTCCTCCGCCGCCGCCGCGGCCACCCACGGGCTCCTGGGCATGAACAGGGGCGCGCTCTCCTTCGTGACCCAGAGCGCCACGCGCCGCTTCTCCTACTGCATCTCCGACCGCGACGACTCCGGGGTCCTCCTCCTCGGGGGCGACGCGGGCTCCGCGCCCTTCGCTCCGCGCTTGAACTACACCCCGCTCATCGAGATCTCGCTCCCGCTCCCCTACTTCGACCGCGTCGCCTACTCGGTCCAGCTCGAGGGCATCCGCGTGGGCGCCGCGCTCCTCCCCATCCCCAAGTCCGTGCTCGCCCCGGACCACACGGGCGCGGGCCAAACCATGGTGGACTCGGGGACCCAGTTCACCTTCCTCCTCGGCGACGCCTACGACGCGCTCAAGGTCGAATTTTTACGCCAAACCCGGGCGCTCCTCACGCCGCTCAACGAGCCCGACTTCGTCTTCCAAGGCGCGTTCGACCTCTGCTTCAGGATCCCAGCGGCGGGGGCGGGGGCGGGGGCGCCATTGCCGTCGCGATTGCCGGAGGTGGGTGTGGTGCTCCGCGGGGCGGAGCTGAGGGTGAGCGGGGAGCGGTTACTGTACCGGGTGGAGGGGGAGAGGCGGGGTGGGGACGGGGTCTGGTGCGCCACGTTCGGGAACTCCGACCTGGTGCCCATGTCGGCCTACGTCATTGGCCACCACCACCAGCAGAACCTCTGGGTCGAATACGACCTCGACAACCGCCGCGTCGGCTTCGCCCCCGTCCGCTGCGACCTCGCCGCCCAGCGCCTCACCGAGGCCCTCTCTCTATGACGTGACTCCTGCACTTCCGAGCGCAATCTCCTCCTCAAAGTGAGACCATTTCATCCGTTGTTGTTCGCACGCCGCCTTTCAAACTCGCACTGATCCACATCTTAGAGCCATTATCCGGTCACAGCTCAGTGAGAAGAATTTTCATAGGGTGTTTAATCTGGTGGCGGCGCATACGCGTGCCGTGGATGATTTATTATAAAGATTGTAGATGACTGTAGATGGTCCTGCTAATGTAATTCTTTGGGTGTATAGTAGGGCAATGGCATAATGGTTTGCCATTCGGCTAACATTATATAATTTCAATGGTTATTTCGTGTTCTCAGCAGTGCTTGTCCTTCAACTACTTTTCAAATTGCGGTCCTACACTTTGTCGCCCAGCAATTTGGTCATGTCAAAGAGTCAAATGCTAGATTGGTCGATATTTCTTTCAGTCGATAGATAGAAGGTGACCTTCTCTTTATGTGCAAGAGAATTGCAAGATTGATTAGAGTATATATTTAAATAAAATATTACAAATGAAGAGGATAATTAACTTTTTTTTTTTTTGAGGAAAAAAAGAGAGGATAATTGACTAGAAGACAAGTGTGTGAGGTGTTTATTCGTGGTAATATTATTTTGAGTTATTATATACTGTCAAGATTTATTGATGCAAGGTGTTCCACGAAATGTCGTTTGATTAATATTTTAGGAAAAAATTTTTTTTTTATAT
This sequence comes from Ananas comosus, assembly GCF_001540865.1. Classification (NCBI taxonomy): domain Eukaryota; kingdom Viridiplantae; phylum Streptophyta; class Magnoliopsida; order Poales; family Bromeliaceae; genus Ananas; species Ananas comosus. The sequence continues at coordinate 10,613,427 of NC_033638.1, read as the reverse complement.
GTATTATAATTCTCTCGACAATATTTTTATTGCAGTAAAATCGAAATTTCTTGAATGAAACCCCTGTTTTTCGTTTTAGAACCCCTGCCATTTGAAAAAACTTTTTCGGCAGAATAAGAACCACTCTGCCCCAGACAATGGTTCTTGCATGAATCTATTACAAGCTTAGGATTCTTTACGGCTTCAGAAACTCCCATTATCTAAAAACTTTTCCAACAGAATAAGAACCACTATCTTCGACACTGTTTTTTTTTCTTTTTTTAAAGAGAAAGATAACACACTACCTGCTTCATTTATTAAGTATATAAATTTAGCTATATAGAGTGTGGCAACTAGGGCCTCAAAAATGCGGAGAATCTATTGCTAGTTTTAAAACTTTTTAGGATAGTTTTAAAACTTCTTTGATTTGGGCCCGGCCCGTATGGTTTTAGGCATTGTAAGGTCTTTACCCACCCGTTTGGGCTCGGGCCTGGACCCATTAGCCACCCGGGATAACAAGGATAATAATAAATCGGAGAGATATATATATATATAGATTGTTTTAATAAAAAAAATAAAGAGTCTAAGTAATTATTAATTGTTGATCCAAATCTTAATTTGAGTGGTCCGTGCTAATTAGGTACAACTTGGTTTTGGACGTAGACCTTATTTTAGTACGTCGAATAACTTTATGCACGCTCTATCATAATAATGCTCGACATCCGGATAAGTTCTCCCTCGTATTTCGGAAAACACCCCTCGAATAACTCCGGAATTAATCTTAATAATTAAATAATTAATTATACCGCTGGGATAAAAGCGCCGCTTATCCTTCTTCGCCCGTTTATTTACCCCCTGCGCCTCTCCTCTCGTTCCCTTTTATTCGACGGAGAGCCGAGTAATCCTCAAGGGAATCAGTGTTTGTTCTTGGTAAATTTCTCTACTTTTTGTTTCGCATTCGCTTCGATTTCATGTTTCCCAGTTGATCGGATTCGAATTGGTCGTTAATAATCCCCGAAATCGATGATTCTAGGGTTTTCGGTGGAAAGTTCTGGAGACTAGAGGGCTTTAGAATTGTTTGGAATCATCTGAATGGTAATCGTAATTAGGTAGGGTTTTGTTGAAAAATCGCTTTCGGTACGATAACCTTGTGAAATGTCACATTTGGAACTCAATTATATACGATTTCCTTTTATATGTGAGCATATATGTATATGATTTCTTATTCTGATTCGAATTTAGGGAAGAAGAACATCTCTTCTACTAGATTCCCATTCTTCTATGCTGCTCTGATCAGCGAAAAGAAGCAAACTTGGGTCGGAATTTGTGGTGTTTCCGACCGTTCTAGTCGGCATCAGGCACCATGAGCTTTGTCTTCCGGGGCAGCAGGGCCGACCCCGAAATGGGGTTACCAAGTTTCGTTCCAGAGCGGCGCGCCATAGTATGTACTTGTTTGCATATTCCAAAGGTTTGGGATATTATACTTCATTCTATGCGTTCTTATTATTTGCTCTGTGGCTACGCAGCGAATTCATGCAGGAACTCGGCCAGTTAATACCAATTCTATGGCTTTTCTCGTCACAGGTACCCACCTTAACTTCTTTAAGCAAATTGAGTGTGAAAGATTTCCTCCTTTTTTTTTTTTTTCAGAATTTAGTTTAATTGTCATACTTAATATTGCCGAAAATTGTCGATTTGGCAGTTCTCCTGCTCTTCATGATACTCAACTCGCATCAGATGTCGCCAAACTTTCTGGTACTTCTATGCAAAATGTTCTACTTTCTTATCAAAAATGTCAACTATATGATTGAAAAGATTTATTTACCTTTTATTGGTGTATTGTACTTTGTAGCTTTGGCTAGTGCTGGGTGTGTTTCTAATGGCCACCGGCCTTAGGATGTATGCTACATGTCAGCAACTTCAAGCACAAGCCCAAGCTCATGCGGCAGCTGCTGCAAGTGGCTTGCTTGGCCATACTGAGCTTCGGTTGCATGTTCCACCTTCAATAGCATTTGCAACAAGAGGGCGCCTACAAAGCCTCAGACTCCAACTTGCTCTTCTCGACCGAGAGTTTGATGATTTAGGTACTGCCATATTGTGAAGTTTCTATCTTTTTTCTGTTTCTCTTCCTTTCTTTTTTTAAGGGAATGACAATGTTTTTTCTGTCTGTCTAAGACCCATGGTTGCCTTGTTCTTTTTGTAGATTACGATGCTTTGAGAGCCTTAGACTCTGATAACAGTCCTCACTCTCCTTCTATGACCGAGGAAGAGATAAATGCTCTTCCTGTTCATAAGTACAAAGGTCAGTCGAATCGGGGAGCTTCCTCTACCCGACAAAGGTAGGATCGAACCCTTTCCCACATTAGCATACATACCATTGTCACTGATCTAGCAATTGTACCAAATGATTTATATGGTTTCCTTTAGTGTGATTGCTGTATATGAATCCGCATAATTTTGATTGAATAGTTACATTTGAATTTTTGGTTTCGCCAGTGATGTATCATCTGCGCAACAGGGTCCTTCATCTTCAGGATTTGTGAATGAGGTACCAATTTACATTCTATTTTGTATTTTGTGGACATTACATTCTATTTTGTAGTTTAATTGCTGTATATACTTTTAAATTCATGGAATTTTAAACAAAAAAGTTTAGCTGTTGCATAATCTACGCATACAAGTAGGTAAGAAAACGAAAGATCTATTGAAATGAGCAAATTATAGTCTGTATAAATACAATGTGCATAATCGAATTGCTTTTCTCTTCTATACAAATACTCAACAATTCAATTTAGTGGCTTTGGATGAATCATTCTATCTTTATCTGCGCCATCATCATCCTACTGTTATACGGTAAATCAGCTAGAAGTTTATTCAGTTGTTTGGGTAGTTCAAAACTGTAGGCCACCACTGTGAGCCATGTCATGTCTTATTCTCATTTTTGTCCTAACTCAAGACTTGGATCGTACTTAATACATCAGTGTAGGAGACACCAAAGGGGTGATGGCGAATAGGTAGCCAGAAAATTTATTGTCTGGTTGAAATTCTGGGTAGTGCAATGTATTGTGGGACCTTCTTTAACCATAGATGGAGTGAAGGATCTTTCTGGCAGCTAAGTTATCTTTCTTCTTATTATTATTTTTCTTGCACACAATGCAAACGGTTGCTTGTGGAACTTAATTCTGTCATCATTTACTTGATTATGAAGTTGTTCCAATAGATAAGATGTGCCACTGGCATATCAGCAAAGACAGTGCAGTAGACCCTTTTATATACTTTGTGGGAGAAAAGGAATGGAGGATCCTTTCAAGATTTCTTAGTACCCTTGTAGTGTCAGTTTCATGGCTCACAATAGATGATGCACAGGACCATTTTTAATAATATGATATCTAAAGTTTCAGGTGATGGATAAAAATTTTGCTGCTGTAGCTATTGCAGTGATAGGAAGTATCAAAGTTGTCCAGTCTTATAAATTTTAAGAAAGCTCGATCTTTTGATAGGTTTAGTTGCTTCTTATTTTATTACAAATTACTGTAATAGACATATTATATGAAATGCTGAAATTCACATGACTTATCGTGAAAATGCTGGTTCATGCACCGACATTTAGATGATGGAGGTGGAATGTTCTATCAGTTATCACTTTCTTTTATTTCAAATAACCTCTTTGTTGGGTTGTTCACATGTGAAAAATAGTCTCACAGGGAAAGACAGTAATTAAATAAAGGGTTGATACACAGTTACGCATCGGGCCCAAATCTAAAGGTTTTAGCTTTCGAGGGTAACGGGTTCCTACATGCGTCGTATGCTTTGCTTCGCGTGGGCTTGGGCTTCACATTTTTCGCTCCACAATCTACCCTTTTGGCTGCTGTAGCTACCTTGAGAAATGAGAAAAATTCTTACTGATTTCATTGTCACTGAGCAGAAAAGGCAAGAGAATGGCAAACAGGATGGGACTAACAAAACAGCAGAAGATGAACTCACATGCAGTGTTTGCTTGGAGCAAGTCAATGTGGGAGAACTAATAAGAAGTCTACCATGTTTGCATCAGGTAATCAACCCTACTCACTAAGGGTATGCATAAACAGCAAAAATCTGTATTCCTTTTTTCCGCCAAAGTTTTTTCTTATTCACTATGTTTTTGCGTCGATCTTTGTTATGGCGACAACTATCTTTTTTTTTCCTCTCACTCAGTTTCATGCTAACTGCATCGATCCATGGCTACGTCAACAAGGTACATGCCCTGTATGTAAACATAGGGCAGGTTCTGGATGGCAAGAAAGTAATAATGGTGAAGCGGATGCTTCTTTTATGGTTTAGCTACTGCTGAATGCCCCCACTTGAGTTACTAACAAGCGCCTGGAAATCATTTCGCAGGGGGGTCTCTCTACGAGCATGTAATCTGTCTATCTGATTAATTTAGCAATATGCCTATGCATCTACAAACTGGTTATCTCTAATATTAATGAATACCATACTTTTCTTTGTGGATCATAATGCGAATGACAAGGTAAAAGCTCAGAATCCAAAAGTATGTGTTCTCAAGATGGAAAGCTGATGTGTACCACAATTTTGGCTTCATTTGTGGTCTTACATAGTTTTATTATAGATATTTAAGGTTTTCTGTAATTTATGAAAAGGATAAAAGAAGTGCGAATCCTCTGTGGCAACACTACAAATTTGTCTATTTCGGTGATCGGTGATCAGCAGGACTCTGCTCCTCGTCATCTGAACCATTAGGGTTTACATTGAAATTTGTGGGCTAGTCAATATATGTTGTGTTACAGAAGTTGTAAATTTACTTTCTAATTTGCACATCTGATTCTTTATGTAAAAGTTGAACCTTCCCTGTCTCCTCTTTTTTTTTCTTTTTTTTTTTCTTTTTTTTTTTTTTTAACTTTGGGGCGGGGGTTTGTTCCGTGACAACTATTTGTTCTTTCTATGGCTGTGCTTGGTAGCCTTAATAGCTTATGACACACTCAACAAAAGTGCATCTGTTGCAAAAAGGTTACCAGGAGTTTATTTTCATTTTAGAAGATCCGACCCATGTTTTGGGAACTGAATTCATGATTTTTCCGTTAGATGCACCTATCTCGTGTACGCGCATGTAGACTTTACTTTTCTTGCACTCCGATGAAAATCACAGCGTCCCGAATCTAACCGAATTTGTCATTTGTGCAATATAACTAAATTAAATCCATAACAATTTTAGCTATATTAAGATCGTTACACAACTGCGTTTCTCGGTAGAAATTACAAGGCGTATTATATAGTAACAGTGCTTATAAAGCGTGCAGTGAACCTGGTCGAGCACCGAACGGTTTCCTCCCCTGCTGTAAGTCCACGTGAACCTCCATCCGCACGGCTCCGAGATCGACTTGTAAGAAGATTCGCTGCACGAACCCACGCAGCAGATCCGCATCCCTGCTCTGTAAGTTATAATAATAATAAAAAATTATAATAATAGTGATAAGAATGCTGGTCATGCTGCGGGAAGGAACCGATAAGATTAATCCCCTACCCAGGTGGTCCCACTCCCCCCCACTCGTGCCCAAGGCCCCGCCGCGTACGATCGATTCCCAAAGCGATCTCCGCCGTCCATCCCCGCGCCACGATTCGCGCTCCGCATCGGCTTGTTCGTCATCGCTTTTTAGAGAGAGAGAGAGAGAGAGAGAGAGAGTGAGAGGGNCGCATCGGCTTGTTCGTCTCCGCTTTTTAGAGAGAGAGAGAGAGAGAGAGAGAGAGAGTGAGAGGGAATCCTCGTCCTAAAAGTTAGAAGAAAAGGGGAAAGTTTACTCTCCCTCTCTCTCTCTCTCTCTCTCTCTCTCGCGCGCGCGCGCGCTAGGGATTTGTCGACCGTAGCTCGTTTGATTCGAGATGGGTGTTTTGCGCTAATGCGAGGGACCGATGGATGAAGTCGACATGGAGGAACAGGCTCTGATCAACAGGTTAGGGGCTGCGATTTCTCCCTTCTTTTCAGTTAATTTCTTTCTTATTTACCGAAGGGAAAAATGGAAATTTGCGCACCGTTCTTCTTCAATCCTCGCGCGGAACAAACTGTTCTCTGCTATTTTGATCGAGTTGCTCGAGCTTGCCGTAGCGCGAATTCCCCAATTGGTTGATGATTAAGTTCCATCTAGGTCACCATACTTCTTCTATCAGTTCCAATTAAAACTCCGAACTTTAATTTCTACTTCAAGTTGAATTAATTAGTTCGACGAGGACCACGCAGTTTTCTTAGCAAAGGAAGAAGCGATATCTGGCGATTCGGTTGTCACGTCATCTTTAGGAGGAGTTTCCATCTGCATCAATCAAATCCCCTTCAGCTACAATACACTTGCCATGCTCGCGCTCAATAAGTAGGGCCTTTGCAGCTGCGTTGTGGCAAGCAGCTTCTTTGAGCCGAATCAACACTTGCTTTGTCTTCTTCAGTAGATTCTCTGATCGAGAGTAAACTGCAGCATAAGCTGTTTTAATAGTTTTGTGCCTATTTTTCCGATTATGATGTGCTATGTGTAAGTTGAGCTAGTGGTTTGACAAGAGAAATCAGCGGGCAACTGATTTAGTTTTCTAAGTTAAATCGTTGTAGTGTATTTTTACTTATGAAGAGAACACAGAATGATCATACTCGGAATATAGTTTGAAAGGTATCTTAGATTCCTAAGCTTGTAGTATTGATGTCTGAATAATCTGGAAACGGTTTGAGAAGGTAATTTTGGTTTACAAAATATGAGTACGTGCAAACAACTGCCTCCCTGTGTATCGATCAGTATGTTCTGAACAAACTCATGCTAGTGAGATAGCACTAGCAGAGAATACGGGCCAAAAAACACATTCATTTGTTTCACATTATCCTTTGTTGGCGACGATACAAGACCGGTATGCGATCCAATTTCATGCTTTTGTCATAAGGTATATTAGTAGTAATGCATTTGATAGTTCTTTATATGACCTCTCATTTCATCATTGCATTGTAGCTCCAATCCCTCCGAAGAATTTTCTCAGGTTGGCAACGAGGTGAATAAGAAAAGGAAGCTACTTTGTGAGCTCAATGATTCAGAATTGCCAGTGTCGAAGCACAAATTTAGGTTTCGGGATGGTTTGAATAGCTTCAATCATGAGTCTGCAGCTAAAGAAGTTACACAGCATGGAGAGAAATACCCAAGAGGCAAAGAGATCATGAGAGACGGACCAGAAGAAGAAGAATCTGATAGGGACAGTATCATTTCCATTGAAGATTATGATAGTGCCCTTCAAGCCAACTTTAAGGGTAGCACTGAGAAATTATCCGGGAGACTGGTGTTCCCAGATCGGCCTTCTACGTCTTCTAACAGTTCCAGCGACAATGCTTCTGGGAGCAGTATCACTTCCTTCCACAGTGATAATTCCGCAGTGGTAAACACTATGGCAGAAAATGGACGGCTGGTGAATGATTTCCAATTTGGTCCAGAGTATAAAGATATGACGGCGTTGCTTCAGGGATTCGAGGAATTTGATGATGATATTACTTCAGAAATTCTGAGAAACGGCATGGAGTGTTCAGATGCGGAGATATTATCAAACGCGTTTGTTCTTCCATCTGGACAGTGGAGTCTTGGACAAGGTATGAATGCTTCTCTCATCAATCTACTCTATAAATGCTGGCGCATTTTTAATCGGTAGATGTTAATGATATTTTAACCTATTCAGAAGCTCGATTGGGTGCGCAGAAATTGACGATCGATCAGGAATTCGAACAGTATTTCTCTACGCTGATGCTTTAGAAGGATTGCGCTGTAACGATCTAATAATAATCTTCTTACTGCAGTGTTTTTGGCTTTTCGGACAAAATGCACTTTATTACTAGGAAACATTGAGAAACTTGTGCTGTGGTTTGTGATTGTGTTGTTAGAGTGAGGCTTTTCTAGGTGTGTGAGGAGGACTCGCGTGAATGCTTCGAGCTAGGCCTTTGTAAATCCAGTTTGAAATAAAGAATTTCGTTCTCATTAAGTTAAAGAAAATTGAAAAGCATATTCGGGATTAACAAATTTATTTACTCATTACTATTTTTTATTTTAAGATTTTTTGTGAAACGTTCATTCATCGTTTATTTTGTTGTGGGACGAGGGGAGTGAAAGAAAGCTCCGTTCCCCATCTACACGACTACACGGAGCGAATGAGGCACATGAGTACGTGGCCACATGTCAATGGGTCCCATCCCACGTGCGTTTGCCCGAGGGACGGATCTTGTTTTATCGTACTTCTCCGACGTGACCGGGTGATATTTTTATGTCACGCGTCTCTTATACCACATCTATATTTTTAAATTAACTAAATATTATTTTTTTAAAAAAATAAACGTATACACATAATTAAAGATTATAATGATTTGATGTATTCTAAAACACAAATTTGATTGATTGGAAGTGCCAGTGACACAATATAACGGTAATATTTTACATCTTTTCTTCTTTGTTCCGGGTGCCCCTCTTGTCGCGGCGAGCCTTCGTTGTAACTAATCGATGATTATCACCTTGAATTTTTTTGGAGAGATAGGTAGCACACTATCTGCTTCGTTTATTTTATACAGAAATAAATTTAGCTGAAAATATGAATCAATTAGGATTCGAACTTGGGTCTCGAATGCCAACTACCAAATCCTTTACCACTTGCTCTAGAAACGGTATCAGCTTGAATTTGATGTCGGGGATGCGAACATTATCGTATTCATCGACGAACGGCTGACGATTCTCTGGGATGAATCCGCTTGAGAATTTGGTGTTGGAATGCTCTTATTAATTAGGGGGAAACCATTATCTTGTCGCTGGCTTTTCGGCCCAGAATTTGGTGTCCAAAGATAATCGTCGCCGGATTCCACCTCCAAAAAGGCAGTGGGTCGTTGACATATACATATATATATATCGATTAAAGATAATGCTCTAATTTACTCTTTAATTGATATAACTAACGTTAAGAGATTATTTTTGGATGAAAAGCGTGCAAAATTTATGTACAATTTTGAATGTATAAATAGTATTGTATATATATATATTTAGAGCAAGTTATCTAGTTATATATCTTATAAACGGCGGAAAAAATTTCAATTCTTCATAATATAAAATTAAGAGTAATGGGCAGCTGAGGTTGAACTTTTAAGTGGCGAATTTATTAGTACACCTTCAAGGCTTCAACTAAGCAGGACACTCTCCAATCTTGTCCGAATTATGTACAAATGAAAGAAACGAAAATGGTAAGCGACAAAATTGAGTTTCAATCATTATATTTGTTTTGTACGACTTCATGTGATGGAGCCCAACTCTTTTCTTGCCCCCACAAAAGGAATCCTTGGATCTACATATATATACTAGGCTTAAAATGGTCAAGGTTCAAAGCATAATACCGATCGTTTCTAGCGTAAATGATAGGACTTTTAATAATTAGTTTCCCATCAAGTTTTGAATTTAAAGTTTAGTTATTTTGTATTTTAAAATAAAATTAGTTTTGAATTCGAAGCATGTTATTATTTTCTCAAAAAAATAAAAAAATAAAAAGCTCAAAGCACAATGTGCTGCATTTTCCTGAATCACGTGCTCAGCCTCCTACGCCGGGGGATCAGCTCTACGTACCTCTAGTAATATAGCCATATATACCCTCGTTCAATCCAACGGATGACGATGAGCAACATAATAAGGTTGGTGATCCTCTTGCCTCATTCTACGTTGATTAATGAACTAATTAAGAAGAACAATACTCTGATCGAGTTACATTATAAATAAATATTAGACTAATTAATTATTATATAGTTATGCTGTATCCGTCCACCACAACGTGCATGCGGGAACAGGGTTTGAATACGTACGGAAACTACACGGACGCGTATATTCCGGGCTCGGTGGGCTTGGACTACTGATGAACCTACTAGCTAATTGGGTTTGGAGTGATTGGAGTTGGGGTACGCATGCCTTACCCCCATGTGTGTGGCCTACTGTTGTCCAACTGGCATCTGTACGAACCACAGTGGATGCATCGTGATGCGAATTCTTAATGCTTTTGAGTAATTAAGACCTCTCTGTAATGAGAGGTGCATGAACAAATCAATTAATAATTAATTGTGCTCACTTGGAAGACCCAAAACTTAATTACCAATTAACACTCTAGTACAGTTCAGGTTTTTAAGGAGGAGAATTAATGCTTTAGGCTCTCCCCAGGGCCCAGGCCCCAACAGCGCTGCACTGATATTTTGTTAATTCACTGATCGTATATATCTGCACAGTTGGTTAATAATTTAATTAATGACTTATATTTGAAATTTTCAGTTTGAAGCTTAATTAGTTGTTTTGCAGTGTATCAACCAATATTAATATATTTACAACATGTACAAATAATATTAGGGAGGACCTGTAGCTGTACTCACCAAGTTATATTACTGAAAGGGCTATTTAATTCCTCGGAAGTAATAGTAGTTAGAAAATAGAGTACACCAAGCTAGTAGGCGTAAGTAGCTACTCGTATTCGTTTGGTTTAAGGAGTGGATAGAAGTGATAAAATGAAGTTGAAAAAAAAAAAAAACAATAGGATTCAACCCAGTTTTATCATTCGGCATGACGTCGCCATACAGGGACATGAGATCGCATTTTGAGAATTTTGCATTTCCTCCCACATCCATGTCCTTGCCCCTAACAAAATGTACAAAATTAAGGAAGGCCTACACCATGCATGCATTTAGCTCAAATTCCACGTTTAATTACACCCTCTATGCATAATTTTCAAACTAGCTAGTAAATCCCCTCAAATTAATTTGCTCGAGAAAATCTAATTAAGAGTGGCACAGTACGAGTACTGGATGAATCTATATGTGATGATCACACTTATTATTTTACACCTAACAGAGGATATATATGGAAAGCTCTAATATTTCCAACGCCGTAGTGGGATGAGCTAGCCCAACACATGCAGCTGCCTCTTTCTGATCTTTTGCCAAAGAGATCGACAAGATAGCCTCCTCACATTGTAAAACGTTCTTTTTGCTATCGAGTTTTTAACCTTTGAATGAAAAATTATAGGGTCAGGATGATAATAGTCGGTTAGAGTTGAGTGGTCCCCACTGGGTTATAGTATTTAATCCAATGGTTAGAAATAATGAAAAGAGTTGATCCAAAAGCTAAAAACCTGGTAGCAACAATGAGATTTTGCTACTAATAGTAGCCCAGTCCAACCCTATATATATATATATATATATATATATATGCTAGAGCTACTATCCTATTAATAGGACATGAGCACTTGTCCTATCAAATTGTTTTTGATGATTGAGATTCCGAATCGATGATCGGAGCCGTTGAAGTTGATCTAGAGTATTTGAAATATCTAGAAACTAAATTTCATAAATTTTAAAAATTATTTACATGGTGATCAAAGTATTGTAAAATCGACAATTTTTGACATCCTATATGAGCCGTTTGCTTGTTTAACGGTGTAGAGCAATCCAAATTACTTGAATTTTTGATAGAAAATTTTTTATACTATTTAGATAATGTTTGATAACTCTAATTATGAATTGAGAAAGTCTAACCTCTATTTTAAGAAGGTTATTCATTTACGACCGTTCATTTTTTAGCTCTTAAGATGAATCTGATAATAATTTTTAAATATTATAAAATTTGGTTTCTAAACATTTCTAATTGTGTAGATCAATTTCAACGGTGCTGATTATCAATTTGAAATTCTGATCAATCAAACCGACTTGATAAGACAATGGCTCTAATTCTATTAATAGGATAATAGCCGAACTATATATATATATATATATATATATATATATAACTGTTATATATTCGTTCACATTCAAGTACGTTGGAGTGACGAAACCATAGCATTTTTTGGGACCTAAAATACAACAGTAAATAATAAATAATAAAGAAATAAAAACAAAGGGCGATCAATAATGGAGCGTGTCAGGAGCCACGACGATGTTGTCAGAAGCCACACTGCCGAACAGTGTTCCCATCTCCATCGCCATCACTCTTCCCACCCTCCATTCATTCCCTACTCATTCATTCAACCCCTCCCCTCCCCCTCTCTCTCTCTCTCTCTCTCTCTCTCCCCATCAATCAATCAATCAATCACTTAATTACAAACTAAAACAAAGAGTCTATAGTTTAAGAAAGCAGTTTAACAGCTAGTAAATATACAATCACACAGGGCATCTTATTTTGAGCATCCAAAAGAAAAAAACTTTCTTTTTCCTTTTTTTTCTCCTCCCTAGTGAATTAATTGGTAACTCCAACATTGAATAAATAACAACAGATGATCACCATTGATATATCTCCTTGTAGTGAAGGAGGACCAAAACTTAAACTTCTCCGAAGTGTTGATTCAAAAACCCAAGGGAAAAACAAGAAAAGAAGAAAAGAAGAAGCAGTGCTATATACAACAAAAAAGAACGCATTTAATCTCTTCGACTCTTTCTCCTACGCTTCTCTCGCTCTCTATGTTGATCTCCTATGGATGCACCGCTCCGCTTCTCTCTTAGACACAAAGCTTTTCTCTTTTTTTTCTTTTTTTCCCCATGCACGAATACCAGAAAAGATGAGTACTACAATTACTGATATAGCCACTAATTTATATTAATATATACGTCGTCGTAATTCACGGGTAATCTCTCCAACAGAGGAGCATGGTGACGCAGCGTCGCATGATGTAGAAGCGAGCCCTCTGCTCCTTTATGAGACTAGCACAGCGCCTGGAGAAGGTGGTCGAAACCCTGGGCTTTGTTGCAGCGCTGGTACTGCAACTCCTCCTCAGCTTAGTGTTGGTGGATTCCCTTGTGCTCCCCGAGCTCCTCAAGAAGAAGGGCCCATGCCCACTTCCGTGGCCATCTTCCATGACTGATCTTCTGCTCCCGTTCCTGCTCCCCTTCGTCTTAGACAGCTTCCACCTCTCATCCATGTACATCTCCATGCTATATATCTCCTCACTCAGAGAAGCGATTTCCTTCGAAGCTGCTCCTTAATTATTTTCCTGCGCTATATCGCTAGTACTTGAGCTCCGAGATATAGTGGAAATATAAAGCTACAGGAGAGGAGGAGTTGGGTTTATGTATATAGGTTGGAAACGATGAGCTTAGAGTGGATTGGGAAGTGGAGTTCCGATATTTATAGATCGGATGAGGAAGGTGAAAGTGGGAAATGAAAGTGGTAGATATGTAGTGGGGTTACCACACTTGGGTGTTCCAGTACTACTACTACTCGTATGGCTTTTGCCTCGAGTCCCTAACACCCCTCTCTCTCTCTCTCTCTCTCTCTCTCTCTCGTTAAAAGAGACTTTGTTTACAAATATAACAAGCTGTGCGTACTCATTCCCGAGACTAATAAAACGCATATATATATATATATGAGCACTATACAGAATCTCACTGTGTTGTTTTAGCTCTAGTAGATTCGAGGCGAGATGGTTAATTTTATATATGTGAACTATATATATATATATATATATATGAGTAGAGATAGAATACTTTTACAAGTATCACCCAAGTGATACTTGTATGTTTTTAGCCATTGGATCTACTTTTTGATTACTAATAGTCCTTGGATCAAACACTATTTCACCTACCACCACCTGCCACCATCATCTTAACCTCATATCTCTCCATCCAAGGGCTAAAAAGACACAAGTATTACTTGGGTGATACTTTTACAAGTATTCTAGCTCTACTCATATATATAATATATATATATATATATATATATATATTATATGTAATAATATATAATATATAGAGTATAACTGAACGTGTCAGCTACAGGACGTCGTGAGACGTAACGTAACGTCCGTTACCGTTTGCGTGCATGGCCCCGCCTCGGAATTTCGGAAAGCGACTCCCCACAAAACTTGGATCTTGCAATTGGACCGTTTTCGGCCTCGGTCAAACGCACTTGGTCGGCAAGTCCTCGGTTTTGCACTCGACGTCAGATGAAAATTTCAGGTAAGTGCGCACAATTCGTCGGAAAATATCACAACCAAATTATATTTCATATGAAAAAAAAAATATGAAAAAACTTAAAGATTAATTTTGATGCTACTACCCAGACCACAAATTGTATCACAATGTTTAGTCTCTTTACTGTAGTTAATTAATCGATTATACGATCTCTATATCGAAAAGACTATTCATAGGTGAACGACGCTAATTAATATCATAAAACTTAAGAAATTTTTAGGACTAATTTTAATACCATATTATTGTCACTAGTGGAAAGCCCTTCTACATCACCAACGTCTACGGGCCGTCAGCGTGGGACGGCAAAGAGGAGTTCTGCTCAGAACTCAAATCTCTTCGTGCCTCATGCACCTCAAACTAGGCAATCTGCGGGGACTTCAACTTCACTAAAAATCAATCGGAAAGGAAAGGCAAACAGTGGAGTAATAAAGCTATGTCCATGTTCACGGATCTCATCTCTGATCTCGCAGTCATAGACCTACCTTTGTCTAACCAAAATTACACTTGGTCGAATATGCAACTCACACCCACTCTGGCCAAGCTTGATCGATTCCTTGTCTCAACGGAATGGGACCAATCTTTCCCTCTCTGTAAGGTCAAGGCTCTTCCCAGGATCACATCCGACCATACCCCGATTGTTCTCAATACGGGGCGCTCCCCTGTGCCTAGAAGATTTCGGTTTGAGCGGGTCTGGCTCACAAAGGAGGATTTTCTTTCCAATGTACCTCTCTGGTGGAACGAAACTGGTCGCAAGAACTCGGCGATCCTCACTATAACGGCCAAGCTCAGACACTGCAGGGTCCGAATAAAGGAATGGTGCAGGACTCACTTCCACAGCATTTCGCTAACCAAGAAACAATTAATGACCGAACTTCAGAGCATCGACCACCTCGAGGAAAAGCAAGACTTGCCCCAGGAAGCCTTACTTAAACGGGCTGAGCTAAAGTCACACCTTTCGCTAATCCTAGAGGAGGAGGAAATCTTGTGGAAGACCAGGGCCAAACAGCTCTGGTTAAGGGAAGGTGATGGCAACACCAAATTTTTTCATGCCGTGGCTAACGGACGAACGCGCAACAACACTATCGACGTCATCGAGGACGATGCGGGTCAGCAAATCTCCAACGAAGAGCTCAAGAGATCCTACTTTTTCCATTCGTTCAAGCGAGTGTTCGGGCAAGCAGCGGACAACCCACCTTCTTTTGGAGATTGGAGTGGCCTTTACCAAACCAATACTTTAGTCAATCCTGACTCACTAACTTCCCCTTTCACCCTAGACGAAGTTAAGACAGCTACCTTTCAACTTGGCAGTGATAAGTCCCCCGGGCCGGACGGTTTCCCACTTCTTTTCTTCCAAACCTTCTGGGAGTCGGTTAAGGACGATATCTTTCGGGTTTTCATTGAACTCCATGAAGATAAACTCTTCACTGGACCGACCGACTATTCCTTCGTGTGCCTCATCCCTAAAATAGAAGGAGCGCGTAAAGCCAAAGACTTCCGCCCCATTAGCCTCATCAATGGAATCCAAAAAATCATCTCCAAAGTATTGGCCAATAGACTCGCACTCGCTCTGCCATCCATCATTACCTCTTCGCAATCAGCATTTCTCAAGGACCGACTATTGGCCGATTCGTTCGTCACTGCAAGTGAATTAATAAACTGGTGTTCAAAAACTGAGAGAGAATGTGCAAGCATCAAGGTAGACTTCGAGAAAGCATT